>NC_058404.1:114385042-114487280 GCF_002201575.2 Neomonachus schauinslandi | reverse complement strand
CCCCCCCCCTCCCGGCTGAGCAGGGAGCCCGAAGTGGGACTCAATGCCGGGACTCCAGGGTCATGACCTGAGCCGAAGGCAGTCGCTTAACCAACTGAGCCACCCAGGCGCCCCTTCCTCCTCATATTTAAGGCGCAGCGCAAACTTTATGACCTATGTGAAGCTCTGTACATAATCATAAGATTAGCCACCATTTATTGAGCACTTGCTTTGGACAAGACCTGTGCTAAGTGCTTTAATTTTATTGTGCCTTTGATCATGGCATAACTCATTTAAAGACTTGCTCAAAGTAACACAGCTAATAATTAGCAGATACTGGATTTTAATCCAATTTGTTAACCTTGTGCTTTGAATGAATGACAAGAAAAAAGAAGGGAAAATTAAAGAGAGTAACTCCTCAAAGGTCACCTAATTAACAAGTGTCTGAATTGGGATCTAAACCCACGACTAACAAAAAACCTGGTGCTCTTTAGGCTAAATGTGTCCTAGCGCCCCTCAGAACGAAAAAAGTTGATTTTGTCCCACCTCGGCCCTTTGCAGCTCCCTTTGTCATTTGCATTTGTTTCTACAGCGATTCCCAAAAGAGCTTTATGCGGCGCTGTTGTGGAATGCTGACGGGCATCCAAGCCCCCAGGCAGGGACGGCACGCCAGTTGCCGTACAACATGGCGGCGCTATGCATCTCCCGCCCATGGAGGGGAGCTGAGTGGCATCCGTACTACAAGGCGGCGCTGGTTCTGACGTAATTTCCCGTCCGACGCAATCATAGTTAACCTTTAAACTTGCAAGCACTTCCCTTTTTCTCTTCCGGGGACGGTGTCCGTAGGTATGGTTGCTTTTTCCTTTTCCCTATTGCTACTCCCTCTACAATCGGCTGCCATCCGGGGAGTTGGGGGAGCCAGGATCTCTCAGCCTCAGCCTTTTGAACTGGCGTGGGGATAAAGGTTCAGGAGGAGAGCTGGTGGTGAGCAGGTCTTCGGATTTTTAGCTTCGGACAGCCATCAAACCGGATCTCCCCTCCGGAGCCGGGAGTAGCCGGAGCTTACCGCTCGGGGCTTTGCCGCCTTCTAAGTTGCGTTTGGGGACCCACGAGTTGTGGTCCGGCTGGTTGAGACTGCGAAATCGCAGAACATTTTCATATCTTAGGCCCACGTTTTATCATTGGACCTGTAGATGTGTTCAGGCTTTGGGAGGGCGGACGACCAGCATGTTCGGGTCGTTATTTCAAAATGTTTTCATTTCCAAGGCCAATACCAAGGAAGATAAAATGTTAATAGGGAGTATTCTGTCTTGGTTTTGGGGCTGTTAACGGAATGGTGGCTGTTTGGATCTCTCGCATTGGCCTTCGGTGTCCCTTTTGGTGTCTGACAATTATGTTTTAGTGTAATGTTAGTAAGGAGCTTATAACAACAAATGCACGCTATTTTCTTTTACATGTCGTGTGATGAAGTGATTACGAAGTTAGAAGTAAAAAAAAAAAAAAAAAGGATTCAAGTCTTGTTTACGTTTTCATGTTACTTTGAGTGGTTAACTGAAAAACGGCTCCTGTGCGTACTTGCATAACCGATTTGCTAAGTGACCTCATTCGGCAGTATTATTTCCAGTTGATAAATGAGGAAAAAACCCCAGATGCCATAATTCAAAGACACTTTGATGCCAAAATATTATTTGGCGCTTGACTTGTCCCACATGCTACTTTGGGGCAAGACACTGATTCTTGAGCATCTTTTATGTGACAGGCACTGCAGTAGGTTGAGCAGGTTAGCTTATGTCATTTAATCTTGATGACAGCCGTGGGAACTCAGTAAAAATCTATTTTAGAGACAAGGAGGCTAGCTAGCCCCTTGTGCAGTATATTCCAGGAGATGGCATAAGTGAGGATTCAACTTTTGTGTTCAGGCGCGGTTTTCCTTTAAAAACTTCTAAATTTACCTGTTACTAGCATTTTTCTGGACACCACCAAACAGAATCAGACTTACTGAGGAATAAGTCTGGCAAATTTTAACGAAGTACCATCATTGATTACTATCAGGAAAACAAACATGGGCCTCCTAGCGTTCTTACCAATCACTTTTAAATATAAGTAGTTTTAAAGTATGGAATTCTTTTCATAAGATACTTTAAGGATTATTGTATGTAAGAATATGTATATGGAATGTATATATTATGTGATGCTGTTTTGTTGTGAGGTTTGAATTATTTCTACAATGCAGTTTTATTCCATTCTTAATTTAGACATTCAGAATGGTCCAGCGTTTGACCTACCGTCGTAGGCTGTCCTATAATACAGCCTCTAACAAAACTAGGCTGTAAGTATTTCTAAAATTTAAATTCATATTGTTGTTCACTCTGCAGAATGCTGAGCTTTTCCCTATTATCTCACTTCCTAGGTCCCGAACCCCTGGTAATAGAATCGTTTACCTTTATACCAAGAAGGTTGGGAAAGCACCAAAATCTGCATGTGGCGTGTGCCCAGGCCGACTTCGAGGAGTAAGTGATCCTTCTGCTCTGAATAACAAGAACTAGCGAGCATAATATTTTGGTAAGGGAATAAGCGAAGGAGAGGTCACCACTAGGAAGGTTGAGAAGTACTTAAGCATCCATGATCCAAGTCTGTCAAGAACATAGACTTTTAAAGCCTGTGTGACAGATACAGTGAAATGCCTTTCAGATAAATCAGTATATCATTTCCTGTTCTGACCTGGTTTAGTGTTTATACTTGTCACATGTTGAATCCAGGACAGTTTCTGTTAAAGCATCACAAAATAATCTCAACGTTGACTTTGCAGGTTCGTGCTGTGAGACCTAAAGTCCTTATGAGGTTGTCCAAAACAAAAAAACACGTCAGCAGGGCCTATGGTGGTTCCATGTGTGCTAAGTGTGTTCGTGACAGGTAAATATAACGTTCTTAAATGCATATGTCTGTTCCATTGCATGCTAATCATAGAAGACTGGTGAAATTTAAATTAAAGTTGCATATTTTAGAATCCTCTAGACTAGGGATAATTGGTGCTGTAAAACAAATAAATGATGCTGGTTCAAATTAATTCACTTGCGATTGGGGGCATCCTTATGCTAGATGTAGAAATAGGGGAGGCAGGTAAACTATTAAGTTGTCAGATGGGTAGATGGAGAGCAGAAGGTCTTAAAAGTGGGAACAAAACAACTACATGTAGTTCTAGTGTGGCTGGAGCAGAGTGTTGTAGGAGGTGATAGACAAGAGGTGGAAGTCACAGATCATGAAGGCCCTTACAAGACAAATTTTTAGCTTGATCCTTAAATATGGAGGGATTGATGGGTTTCGAGCAGGGCCGGGAGACCTTTGGTGGGCTGGAAACTAAAACTGCAGCAGGATGGATAGTAACCACATTCGTTCAACAAAAGGTGAGTGCTTGGGAAGGCGAGGCAATGCCACCTGCATTAAGACCTAAAGGCTTGGTGGGGAGGGTCATAGGAGATGAGCATGTTCCAGGTAGAGGATGCGACTTGGGTATGTGAAAGAATTGGTAGTGGCCTAGGTAGGAGTGGAAACAGTGGCGTTTATGATGGTAACATTTACTGGGCATTTTAATGATGAACATTGTCACAGGTCCATCAGGGAGGGGTTTCTATTCTATTTTTTGTGAAGAAACCAAGGCTTGTTTTTTTTTTTAAGATTTTATTTATTTATTTGACAGACACAGCGAGAGAGGGAACACAAGCAGGGGGAGGGGGAGAGGGAGAAGCAGGCTCCCCACTGAGCAGCAAGCCCGACGCGGGGCTCGATCCCAGGACCCTGGGATCATGACCTGAGCAGAGAGCAGACGCTTACCGACTGAGCCACCCAGGCGCCCCAAAACCAAGGCTTGTTTAAATTCTCATAGCCAGTAAGGGGCAGCACTGGGATTCATTCTAGGTTTTATTGAGACCCTTGCTTTTAACCTCATTGATTTTATAAACATGAATTGCCTCTAAAGACTTAAGTTAAGGAACTGGTTCAGAAAGTGGGTTGCCTCCAGTTTATTCAGCTAGTTCTATAAAGTGGTTGAGCTCAGTTTCTTAACCAAATCTGGCACCAAACTTGCAAGTTCACTCTGCCTTTCAGGAGTTAATTTGTAAGGGGATGGTAAGGCATGTTACAGTAATTCAAATACAAGGTAAATGGAACTTCCATGAAATACAAAAAAACTGAACTATGATTGAAGTTTAGAGGAGAAATTACTTCCAGGTAGCTGGAACTCTGGGAATGGTATTTGAGGTGGTACCTGAATGATAGGTAAATGTTGGCCAAGAGGTTGAAAGGGCATTGTAGGCAAGGAATGTAGAGGACTGAGAAATGAGATTGAAAAGGTACATTAGAGATGAGAGGGTCATGAATTGGTTTTAAGCGAAAGGGGTTTGGTTTTTTACTCCTTGTTCCCAGACTTGGCTAAACATAATCATGGGCACGTTTATTAAAAGTACGATTTACAGGCCCTAGCTCTTAGAGATTTGGGTGTAGATCTGCTGGTAGGCTATAGGTTAGTATTAGCTGTGACTCTGAGAGGAGTCTGGTCTCTGAGTAAGTTTAGGGGATTTTTAAGGGTCCTGAGAGTGGCATCAGTTGTGTTTCTATAGTGTAATTAACATTGGGGAGATTTGAAGGAGTCCAAAATCCCAGGGATTTTAGGCTGCGTTTAATATAATTAGATAACCAGGGGACCAATAAGAGTATAAGTGGGACAGGTTTTTGTGGGAATTTGCTTTCTCTGTGGAGGTAACTTTGCTTTTAACAAGTGGTAGTGAGTACCTGCTGTTTGTCAGGTCCTAGGCACTGTAATAATAGTGATTAATAAAATGTACTTCCTCTCTAAATGGAGGTTCAAAGTACAGAAATTGCAACTCCTTCCAAGTTTAATCTTCATAAAGCCTTGTGAAATGGGTATGAACTTACTGCTGTACCTTACAGCAGAGAAGGTAACTTGCTAGTTACCTAGCTAGTAAGTAGCAGAGTTGGCTCCAGACAGTCAGACTGCAGAATCGTTACACTTGAGAACGTGCCTCTTGCTAATAGCTTTTAACCCACCATTTTGGTTCCGCACACATTAATTCCTTCATGACTCAGAAGAGGGCAGGTGCAATTACATAGAATTGAGGGATTATCCTGCTTTAAATGCCAGCGTAGGAAGGAGACCTTCAGCTAAACGAGTCTAGCCATCTAATTTCAGCTCCTAAGTGTTTTGTCTGTACTTGCAGGTTTCATTTACTTTTAAGTATTCATTTAATATTTTTCTTTCTAGGATCAAGCGTGCTTTCCTTATCGAGGAGCAGAAAATCGTTGTGAAAGTGTTGAAGGCCCAAGCACAGAGTCAGAAAGCTAAATAAAAAAATGAAGCTTTTTTGAGTAATAAAAAAAAATCAGAAGGCTTGATCTGTTATTGCTGTTGTAATTTGTTTGTATACCTGTTTCTGTGTGGTGTTTGGGGATTCCATGATTTTTAGGTGATTACTTTTTCTGAAAGACAGGAATTGGAGGTCAATGATAGGTAGAGTTTTTTGATGGCAGCTCTGGAAGACTTGGGATGGTTTGAGAAGAGTGGCCCTTAAAATACCTGGACTCTTTTTTTTTTTTTTTTTTTTTAAGATTTTGTTTATTTGACAGATCACAAGTAGGCAGAGTGGCAGACAGGGAGAGGGAGAAGCAGGCTCCCCACTGAGCAGAGAGTCTGATTGGGGACTCGATCCCAGGACCCTGGGATCATGACCTGAGCCGAAGGCAGACGCTTAACCTACTGAGCCACCCAGGCGCCCCTGGAAGTTTCTTTTAATTCCACTGAATCATTTCCATAGAATCTCCTTCACCAACGTTGATAGGACAGAAATGACAGTGTTCAATAAGTTACTTGAAATGGAATCTTTTTTACACCATCTTACTTAAACTTTCCATTTCCTTGGTTCACTTCAGTTCAAAATGGTCTATTTTGGAGAGCTCAGAACTTCATATTCAGCAAATAATGAGCTCTTGTATACAAAACTTCATGTCATGGGTCTAATGAAATTCAAATTCTGGTTGATTGTTGAATTTATAATCAGTTCAGAAAATTAAAATAGCAGACCTTAGTTACATTCTTGAAAGCTATGTAATATTGTTTCTAACAACTCTTAATAATACAAAAGTATGTAAAGATAGTAAGGATAGCTCATTCTTAAGAGTGCTTAGACTGTACCAAGCACTTTCTAGTATTCTGCATACGTAAGTTCATTTGAATTGCCTTCCAAGACCATTTTTTCAGATCATGTCAAGCTTATTTTTAATTTCAAGGGAGGATGGAGAGCAGAGCCCCCAGGCTATTTGCACAAGCCAAGAAATCTAGGCGTCAGGAGAATTCTGTATATTTTGACCCTTTTCCTCAATATAGATGTTCCTGTTACTGGTGTGATGTAACTTAGATGTCTCGGGCAGGGGAGTGTTTTCCTCTTATAAATGACTGCCCTTTTAGGAAGGAAAAAGCTAACTTCCTGATAGACACAATTTTTAAACATTTTTGCAGAAGAGGAAAGGTGTCCTGGAACTAGTAAGTGGCTAAGCTGGCAGAGGAACTCAGGCAGTAAAGAATTTCTAACACTGGGTTTGCCACGTGCTTGACACTTCAAAGTACTTCACATCTGAGTCCCTTTAACAACCCTGTGATGCCTCTGTTATCCCCAGTTTACAAATAAGGAAACTGAGGCACACAGGTTGTATAATAGTACCCAGAGCCATCTGTTTTTAGGATTTTTGCAAATGACATACTTAGTGGTTGAAATCGACTGTCACTCCCCATAAACACGAGATGATAGCTAAGGCTCCTTTTGTCAGCATGGCCTCAGACAGTTGAGATCCATCAGGCGTCCCTAAACACCTGACAATCCTAAGGCTTGTTAAGTAACCAGGTAAGAGTTACCTTCTGTAATGCTGTTGTACCCTAATTGTTTAAACACAATATAAGATTTCTAATGGGGACATAACGAAAAATGGAATTCTGAGGTAGATTAACCTCTCATTTCACCATGACTTAGGTTGACCTACATTGCAGGGACAAGTTTGGTGATCCTGTGGTGTGTTCGGTCTAAGAATGTGAAAATGAGTACTTTTAAAAATAACATTGAAAAACAATGCCTTAACATTTAATTCAGTTATTTGCTTTGTAGACTAGTTTTTGAAAGGCTTGAGATGGTAATTGTTTAATACTGGCTGTGGAGGGGATAGCCTCCCATTTGCCAGCCCAGCATCCGGGTGCTTCCGTCTACCACACAGGGTGCCGTAGGACAGCTTTCCTGAACACGGACTACCTGGTGAGTACCACTAAGCTTCAGCAAAATGAGTGGACTGAGAAATTTGAGAAAGCTAAAGCATTAAAGTTACATTTCAAAGAATTTGTTAAATGGTTTAGCCTTTTTAAAATTTGGAACATTCTCACTTTTATAAAACGCCTGCAAACAATTTGAAAAGTATGGAAAAATAAAATGAAAAAAATCCCTTCATTTCAGTATACAGGTTATCATTTAACAGTTTGATGTTTTCCCATTTTGTTTTCTAGGCACAGGAGAGATTTTTAAATCAAAGTTGGAGGCATACTATATAAATTTTCAACCCACTTAATGGAGAAATACTTTAGTGGCTGCATCTGCCATCAAATCTATGCGCCATAATTGACTCTTTTGAACATTTAGGTTATTCCCAGTTTTTCTCTTTTTTTAATACTGTGACCATTCTTATATATTTGATCATTTCGTTTATGTTGATTGTTTTTAAATTCATAAGCTGGCACTGAAGTATGGTACGTAAATAAAGTTTAGTTCCTGGGGTTTGTAGTATTGCTTCCTAAGCGTCTTAGTCTGCTCAGGCTGCTGTAACTAATTACCACAGACTGAGGGACTTAAACTACAAATATATCTCAGTTATAGAGACTGATAGGGCTAAGATCACGGTGCTGGCAGATTCAGATTCAGTTCTTAGTGAGGGCCCTCTTACTGGTTAGCAGAGGGCTGGCTCCTTGTATCCTCACATGATGGAGGGAGAAGCAAGCTCTCGTGCGTCTCTTAAAGGGTGCTGATGCCATTATGAGGACTTCACCCTCAAGATTCAATTATCTCCCAAAGGCCTCCCGCTACTTAACACCATCACATTGGGGATTAGGGTAGGAATTTTGAGGGGGACGCAGACCTGCTAATGTACATAACATTAATGGTGTGAGATGTGCCTAATTGGTGACCCATTTCTTCACGTGTGTTAGTTTAGCCACTGAAGTTCTTGACCACAGGCCACACTTTTTGTTTGTTTTTGACAGTGAGAGAGGGAACGCAAGCAGGGGGAGTGGGAGAGGGAGAAGCAGGCTTCCCGCTGAGCAGGGAGCCCGATGCGGGGCTCGATCCCAGGACCCTGGGATCATGACCTGAGCCGAAGGCAGACGCCTAATGACTGAGCCACCCAGGCGCCCCCCACAGGGCACACTTCTTCAGCTGCCCTTTACTTACGCCTCTCCTCTGAACCTCTCCCCCTCGCACTGTGCAGTCCAGCTTCCTTCACCCACCCCAGCACTCAGCAGTGCAGAATTCGTCCTGTAGTGTGTAGATCGAGAAGAACATAGATGGGTAATGAATATAGTGCCAACTCTGCCCAAGTGACCAAAATGAATTCTGCACTGTTCTGCGTTTTGATTTTGTGAAAAGGCAAAATGAAGCTTTTATTGAATCCAGTTCTGTGTCTGTGACTTAAGTATTCTCGACAGTTTCCTAAAAAGACATGCGAATGTAGTCAGTGTTTTTTTTAAAGTCTAGTATTTCTCCTTCCATTGAATTGCTTTTAAATTCTATTAGAAGGATGGGAGAGGGGGTCTTCCACCCTTAAAAGCAGGAAATCTCCATACGTTTAAATAAGTAAATTAAGTTTATTTTCAGCAGTGTAATAACATACTTAAAATTTTTACCTTAATGATTTGGAGCTTGGGTTCCCAGAATTCTGATAGTCAGGACTATGTCCAGCTTCAACTATAAACTATTGCTTATCACACCAATTAAAATCATATACAATTCTTGTGGAGTAAGATTGTGAAGCAGGGCTGAATATTAAGGTTTTTCTCTGAGATGGATTACTTAGTAAGAGTTTATAGGCGTAAGAGTTTATAAGTATTAGGTATTAACCAACAGAACCAGTGGTTGTGGAGCGAGCTCGCTCAGGCTGTGAGAGCCAGTTGTGTGCATCTCTTCCCAGCTCTGTTCACTGATGTCAGGTTGGTACCTTGAAATTGGCATGGTGGGAGTATTTTACACCTGGGAAATCAGCAAATGCTACAAAAATTCGTTTCCCTCCTTGGGAGTTGGATGTTAAATATTACCAGCATTTACACCTGGGGCACCTGGGTGGCTCAGTTGGTTAAGCGTCTGCCTTCAGCTCAGGTCATGATCCCCGGGGTCCTGGGATCGAGCCCCATGTCCGGCTCTCTGCTCAACGGGGAGCCTGCTTCTCCCTCTCCCTCTGACTGCCATTCTGCCTGCTTGTGCACGCTCTCTGTCAAATAAAGAAAATCTTAAAAAAAATATTACCAGCAAGGGGCGACTGGGTGGCTCAGTCGTTAAGTGTCTGCCTTCGGCTCAGGTCATGATCCCAGGATCCTGGGATCGAGCCCCGCATCGGGCTCCCTGCTCAGCGGGAAGCCTGCTTCTCCCTCTCCCACTACCCCTGCTTGTGTTCCTTCTCTCGCTGTGTCTCTCTCTGTCAAATAAATAAATAAAATCTTTAAAAAAAAAAAATATTACCAGCAAGCAACTGGCTATTACTCAAGTTATAGCCTATCATCACAACTTAAATATGATGCTGTTAGTTTCAGGAGCTCTACATATATCTGGTACATATTTGATAATGATTTACACTTTAAAATTGTAATAAGTGCTTATTAATGCTTTGATTCTGAATATTCTGGAATCTGATTTTAAAAAATACAAAAAGCGTTTATTGAATCCAGTTGTGTGAATGTAGAGGAAAACAAAAACCTTGCAAAGGTGCAAGTTTCATCTCTTTAAACAATGAGAACTAGATGTGATAAACACTGTATTCTAAACCAGGAGTAGAAAAGTTAAGACAGTCTTCATGAATTTCCTTTCTAAAGGATAAGACCCACAATAATTCTGGATCAAAAGATGCTTTCTGGTTTCCAAAATATTAGCTGTTCAGTAATTTTGAGTAAATCTTAAATGTTCCTGGTTAATTTGAAGGATTATATAAATATTTTTGCCACTACATTTATAGTCTTAAAATTTGCTTTAGCTTTCATTCGTTCACTCACCAAATATTTATTAGAAACGACTGTGTTACAGAAATTGTGTTGTTGGGTAAATAATAATACAATAGTCAACAAAACACTCTTCCCTGCTCTCGTGGCACATAGGGGATACCATGTTAGATAAGGAAACAAATACATTTTTAATTGCACACTTTGGGATAAGAATCATAAAAAGAAACTACGTTGTGAAACAGGGCAAGAAAGAACCCTCACAGGATGGTAAAGTAGGCTTTTCTGAGGAAGTGACATTTAATATTGTGGCAAGGATAAGTAGATTTTAGCTGGCTGACAAGTAAAGAGAACATTCCACACATAAGAACCAACATGTGCAGATGCCTTAAGAAAGAGATTGTATAAAAAATAAAAGCAATTCATGCAACCCAATTCACTCAGTATTTGCAGCTGAATGAATCTGATTTGTGAGAACAAATTGTTAATCACTAAGAGGGAACATCCCTGCTACTCTATAGCTTTTAGTCCACCTATGTGGCCCCAGAGCCAAAAGATGTGTGCCTCCTTTCCTTCCTAAGGGAGACTAATGGAAAAAGCTTTCCTAAACTGTTTTTAGCTTTCTTAGGAAAAACTTCCCTTTTAGGAAAAAGCGTTTCTAAACTGTTTAGTTAGGAGCAAAGACACTCTCCTCTGCATTAGAGGATATTTAAATTATGCAATCCCCTAGATAATTTAGGCATCAACCTACCATTAAGGAAGAAAGGGATCAGAATTATTGACTGAATTCCCCTAATATTCATTCAGCTTCTGTATTCCTTGGCCTGTGCAAATAGCCTGAGGGCTTCACTTGCTCACGTTGTGTGCTTGCTCTCTTTTTTCTCTCTCGGGTTGGGAGTAGGCTTACAGCTTGACATTCCTAAAGAACAAATGGCCTTAAAGAAAATTCAGATGTTTACTGCATCTTAATATAAGTCGTACAAAGACTTTGTAAGCTATATGGTCTTCGATAAAACTATTCAACTCTACTGATAGTGCAGAAGCAGCCCTAGACAGTACCTAAGTGAATGCTCATAGCTGTGTTCCAGTAGAGCTTTATTTACAAAAACTGGTGTTGGGACAGATTGGGCCCACAGGTTGTAGTTTGTGGACCCTCCCCGCCCTAGATGGCCCCTGCTTCCAGCTACAGCTGCCATCTAATTGCAACTGCATGAGAAACCTCAAGACCAGCAGAAAACTGCCTTGTTGAGTCTAACCCAAAGGATGATGAGAAAAAATAAAGTGGTTGTTTTACCCCATTAAATTTTGAGGTAGTCTGTTACATAGCAATATACCACTAAAACAGTGGTACAGTGCAATGGTCTTTAAATATGATTTTTGCTTGGGGCACCCGGGTGGCATAGCTGGTTGAGTGTTGGATTCCTGGTTTCAGCTCAGGTTGTGATCTCGGAGTCCTGAGATCAAACCTAGCCAGGCTCTGCGCCCTGCATGGAGTCTACTTGTGACTCTTTCCCTCTCCCTCTGTCCCTCCAGATTGTATGCTCTCTCTCTCTCTCTTTCTCTAAAATAAATAAACTTTAAAAAAAAATAAATAAGATTTTGTTTGCATATCCCTTAAAAATTTTTGAAAAACTTTGTAGACCTTTTCCCATTTTTAGATCATCGTCTAAAACTTTTCATTATAAACTTAAATCATTGCAAAGAATATGATTTCCAGCACAGTAAAGATGTGAATAATTTGGGGAAAAAAAATCACCTTTTAAATATATCAAATTGAAGCTACATAGCAACCTTAAAAAAAAAAAAAAGACAGGAATAGATTCTTTTAACAGTTGGATGATTTATATTCTTTTTTTCTTCTTGACTCATATCATTCCATTTCTTCCATGGGATTTTAAACTTTTTATGTTGAAAGTCTGTTCCTGATTGGTGATTTCCCCAATTCTATTCTAAGAAAGAAAAGCAAAAGAGAGAGGCATGGAGTCCTGCCGCCCATTTGCCCCCTGGGTAAAATAAAGCAGCACCGCCCTTTCATCTGTGTTGTTTTTGCTTCACTTTCATGGGATTCTCTCTCAGGAATTATCTATTCTTTGATAATTTAAGGGAGATGAATGAGGGGAGGATGATAAGTGAAAATTGTCATTCCCCATCATTCTGCATTTCATCTGAGGTCAGGTCATCCCAGTGTGGGCCAGGATATCCTGCTCCAATGTCTAGCATTTCCCTTACGTGTGAGATAGGGGAAGACACAAAGTCCTGCCACTGTTTTTTTATTTCTTGAACATCAATTAAGCAAACATTATTTATAATTCGTTTACTATTTATAAGGCAGTGTTCTGGGCAAGAGGATAAAAAAAAATAGACAAAAATCCATGCCTTAATGGAAATTACATTCTAATGAGGGGAGACAGACAATGAATAAATGAATGAATGAATGAGTGAATACATGGAATATACAGTATGACTGATCTATAGAGAGAAGTAAAGCAGGGAAAAAGGACAGAATGCAGGGGGAAACAGTGGTGTGAGGGACGGCTACTCTGAGAAGGCTGAAAACAGCTTATCTGGGAAAGAGCATTCCACGTAGAGGACAGTCTGGAGGCCAGAGGGTGCCATGTGGCTGGAGTGGAGGGAGAAAGCAGGAGAGATGAGGTTAGGAAGTTCACAGGGTGCCAGATTGTATCTGTTCTTGTAGCTCACTGTTCCGACTGCTACAGCCCTCAGAGCTGGGCAAGAGGGGCCTCTGCTCTGGCTTCTCCCTGCCAGTAACCCACCCCATAAGCAAAGAGTCCAGGGGACTAGAAGGGTATGCTACCCCTGAGCATATGTTCCCCCCCTCCGAGGGTACATACGGCCTCAGATACCCGCGCCCAAGGCATCCCAATCCCCCTTGCCCGGCCTGAGTTCTCCTCTCTGGCCCATCTCTCAGGGAGAACTGTGCCCCTGAGGTACTCCCCGGAAGCCCGAGGGCATTTGCAGGGGCTGTGCCAGGAGCTTGGATGTGTGTGAGCTGAACTGCCACACAGCGGCACATGAAGCCCATTGAGGTAGGTAGGGCCAGAGGTCTGGAAAAAATGGGGCTGGGCAGGGCACAGGCTACTCCTATGCCACCACGCTTAGGCAGAGAGCCCTGACAAGTCCTAGAATCATAATGTTGGGCTTGGCCTTTAAGACCTTTGGAAGGTATGTTTGTCAAAAGAGAGGCTAGAACTTATCTTGTTAAATCATTGGTTGGCTCAATTTATACTTTGCCAGTGTTCGTTTATTTATTTTTATTTATTTATTTGACAAAGCGAGAGAGCACAAGCAGGGGGAGCAGCAGAGGGAGAGGGAGAAGCAGGCGCCCCACCGAGCAGGGAGCCCGATGCAGGACTCGATCCCAGGACCCTGGGACCATGACCTGAGCCGAAGGCAGACGCTTAACCGACTGAGCCACCCAGGCGCCCTTTTCCCAGTGTTTAGACATGATATTTGATGTGATAGTACACATTTATTTGTACTCCTGTGCCGAGTCCTGCAAAACGTGTGGTCTGCTCTCGAGTGGATGGGAAGCCATTGGAGGCTCTTTGTTTGAAGACTGTGCTGATCTCGGTATTTAAAAATGTCCATTTATTGCCCCCAAATTTTATTGGCCTCCAGTCAGTGCACCGTGGAACACCACCCTTTCTTTTGTAAAATGGGAGACAGATGACTGTACAAGAGGGGATGAGAGGGAGAATAGCTGTGACGCCTTCCTTCTTGGGGAGATCAGTTTTAGGAAAGAGGACATAGGGGTAATCGATAATCCAGAAACTGTTTTCCTTAAAACTGGTGAAGCCCCAGTTCCCCTTGGGATGTCTTCAGGTAACTCTGGAGATTAAAGGTGTGAAGGACCACAATTTGAAGATCCCTGATATAGTAGAAAAAGTATTATACTAGAAGCCAAGAGACCTGGACCGTGGCACTGGTTCTGCCACTAGTGACTTCTGTTATGGTGGCAAGTCACTTCCTTGCTCCGGAAGACTGGATTTGGAATCTCCAGAATCTCCCATCATGGATGCATGAATTCATTTCATCGCCTTGGTAATGAGTTGGACATCTGTGCTTCAGGCACTGGGTGGGGCTTTGAGGGTGAACATGATATCACCAGTGCCCTCCAAGACCTCACAGTCTAGTTTAGTTCAGGTGCTCATGGCTCTTGGTAGATTTGTTTGAGTCAATGGTTCAAGCTCAGACAGCAGCTATGAGACATGTTGGAAACGTACGGGGGCACTGATGCTATGCATTCTGTAATGTATGGGACAGTCCTGCTCAACAAATTGTCCTGAGTCCTACGAGACCGTCCAATATCCAGTCAGATTGTTATGTAGGTGGGAAACCTATTTACTATTATCTAAGCATTGGTAAACTCCATTTAAGTATAAACAAAAAAGTATTTTTGCATGGTTTTAAAAAACACTGAATTTTCCAGGAGTATGCTATATAAAACCAAGGGAGATTATATTTTTCTTCTGAACATTACAGGAGAAATTCAACACTTTGGAAAAAAGAAATAGCAAACCATAAAATTTGGGTCTTCTGCAAGGTAATCCAAGATTCCCAGTTTTTAGGGGAAAAAAGCTATAAATGTATGTGATGAATGTGTTGATTTTACATTTTTTCTTAAATTGTTGGGGCTGGATATTGTCTGCACAAAATCTGATTAGCAGTAAGTTAATTCGTGGCATAATATATAAATCTATCATGCTCTGAAAAGAGCCCCATGATTTCTAAGTGTTTTGCTTTCTGAACAAGTTAGAGAATTACTAACTATGGGCAATTGGGAGTTACCATAGGGTTTTAAGTACATTAGTGCTTCGAACATTTTGATGGAATTCACATCAGTTCATTCAACAGACATTAACTGTGCACTATGCTGGTACCGCCCCTGGGGAGAATTTCTGGAGTACACAAAGTCTCCTATCTCTTCTTAGCTCCCTCTTTCCATACACACAGGCATGTGGCTTGGTGTAGGGACGAAGCATGGTCTCCACTACTTAGTTATGTTACTCTGAGAAATGACTTAAATTCTCCGAGTCTCTGTTTTATGAACCTCAGACATGGGTGTAAGAATGCCTATCTTCCAAGATTGTTCAAAAGATTAAGTGTGCCTGGACCCTAGTAGGTAATTAATATTAGTTCTGGGTCCCTTTCCATCTCTCCTCAAAACCCAATCTCAGAACACATCTGCCATCAGCCACAGTGTGAACATGAGTCAGTGTGTTCCCTTTAGGCCTATTTATATTTTAGCTTTAGAATTCCTGATGGTGGGCTGAAAGACTGACTTCTGTCAAAGGAATTTCGAGCAGGTGAAGCTGGGTGATTCAATCTGCTGGGAGTCAAGGATCATTCTATTAAATATAAATACAAAGCCTACAGCTGATGCCAAGGACATGGTCAACGGTGAAGGGTACACTGGGATTGCCACCCCTTTACAACCACATGTCAGGGACTCAAATGAGGCTTGTCGTATGAAATGTCCCTTTCTGTTTTAAAAAACGGAGCATTACGATATGAACAAAGGTTCTCACACTTTAGATTCACTGAAGAATCTCTGATGGTCAGATTCCTGAGCCCCATCTAAGACTTTCTCAGTCAGAATCTCTGAACATTCAGCCAAGAACCTGCATTTTAACAAGATCTCCTCGCTGATTCTCACAGAGATGGATCTTGAACTGCCTTTTCACAAGATAGGGCAGAAAGTATATACGGTTTGGTGTTAGACAAATATGGGTTTAAGTCATAAGTTCCCCTATTAGTCACCAATTAGGTGATTTTGAGCAAGTGCCTTGCCCTCTCTAAATCTTAGTCACCGCACCTATAAAATGAAAGTAATATATCTGGAGCTGTTTTGAGTGTTCAATTAAATATCCTGTGTTATCCACACCACAGAATACATGATCCTTTCCTGCTTCTTTTTTTTTTTTTTTTTTTAGATTTTATTTATTTATTCATGAGAGACAGGAGAGAGAGAGAGAGAGGCAGAGGCAGAGGGAGAGGGAGAAGCAGGCTCCCTGCTCAGCAGGGAGCCCGATGCGGGACTCGATCCCAGGACCCTGGGATCATGACCTGAGCCGAAAGCAGACGCTTAACCATCTGAGCCACCCAGGTGCCCTCCTGCTTCTAGTAAGGAACTGCCTTCTTGTGTATTTATGGAGAAACCAACGAAGTGCATCAGGATGGTCAGGATGGAGTCTTCTCATTCGAATGATTAAAAACAAGTGATAATGTTGGATATAAACCAAAAAGTCCACTGATACCTTATCCTCCTCTATCATATTTTATCCCAAATGATTTTTTTCTCTTTGTAAGGAATTACAGACACACACAAACACACACACAGCCTGAAAATCCCAAGCTGTATTTGATTAGTTCTGGGCAGAAGCACGCTAGGGCATCTGAAAACCACAACTGGAGACATCTATTCTGATGGGCCTAATGCTCTGGGTATTTCCTTTCAACCGAACTTGGGGGAAAAGTACTTTGATATAATGTACATATGGAAATATTTTACAACATTCTTAAAAAGTTAGATATTTTATTCAGTATAGATATAAAACATACTTTTCAATGTGTACAAATATGGATAAATCAATGTCTTAAAGAGTCCCTTGTCATTTCTAAGATAGAATTGTTTTGTTTTGTTTTGTTCAGTCGACTTCAGTGAGTATGAAAGGGCCAGACTGACAGCCCTGGAGACCGAGGTCTTTTCTCTGGGCTCCTGGCAGACAGCAGGGGCAGCTGCTGTTCAAACGTAACCCAAATGCCTTACCTCTGGGAAGATCATTTCTGGAGGTGAGAAGACACTTTGATTTCTTGTTTACTCTGAAAGATGGTTGGGGGGATGACAATGGTATCTTTGGCCATTTACACAGGCCTTTGCTTCTGAGGGCACTGCTGCATTTCCCAAGTGCAACAAAATTGCAATCTGAGTTTTGGTTCAAGAAAAGAGTGAAGGCTTTTTTTTTTAAGATTCTATTTGTTTATTTATTTATTTATGTATTTGAGAGAGAAAGAGAGAGAGAAACAGCAGGAGGGAGAGGGAGAGAGAATCTGAAGCAGACTCTGCCCTAAGCACAAAGCCCAACTCAGGGCTCAATTCCACCACCGCAAGATCATGACCTGAGCCAAAATCAGAGTCGGATACTTAACCAACTGAGCCATCCAGGCAGTCTGTTGTTTTAAATGCTGTCCTAATCTTGGGGTGAAACATTCCTTGCAAAGTATTCTTCATCATAAGAATCTATTAATAGTGGTTACTTTCAGGAAGAAGAAATAGGGAAGGGGGAACCTGAAAAGGAGAAGATGGCATTCAATTTTCATATTTTTATCCTTTGTACCTTCTGAATTTTATAACTCTGAACAATGTAATCTTATTTTTTAAAAAGCAGAGACTGTCTGATGGTGTTTCAGTCCACTTTTGCTATTTTTTTTTATAAATTTCTGCATTGAAAAATGAAATCTACTAGGTTTACTTTAAAAAGCTTAACTGGAAATTATTCTTTCTTTTTTTTCTTAAGATTTAATAACTCAAACTTGCCAGACAAATACACATTTCTTTTTGCTTTTATAAGTCTATATGATTTGCAAGGCAGCTAGATGTAAAAGAAAATATCCTGGGTTTGATATTTTATTCATCTGAAAATGTTGCTTTCACAAGATTTTTCTTTCATCATTAAAAGAGTAAACCATTTGCATTTTAAAGATATGCTTGACTGCTGTGGGAAGCAGCCTTTTCCATTTTGTGTAATGTTTCCTTGAGTTTATTTGATCACAGCATTGAGGCAAGTTTATTTTTAATAAGTTTGCCTTTTTATTATGCTTGCAAATATTGTTTGTAAATCTCAAGGTATTGAAAATACATTTTGGCAAAATACTGTGATTCCTGTAAAAGAGAACTCCTGCCCTGCTGTGGCCACAGAAAGAAATTACATGTGGTGTGGCTGTCAGGAAATCATACTATTATTTTGTTGAATTGCAACAGCGTTGCAGGAAAGGTAAAAAATGTCCAGATTTATAGTTATTCTTCTTTAAAAATTTTAATGTAAAAAATATATATTACATATGTTACAGAAGATTACATGTATATTACATGGAAAGATATAATTTAAAATATATGTGTCTAATTTAAAATATATATGTAAATAATTTTTTAAAAATCTGGACCTCTAATGCTGCATACTAATGCATTCTTCAAAGTGGCTGAAAGTATTTGCTGCTTCTTTTTTTAAAAAAAATATTTTATTTCTTTATTTTGGGAGGGGGGGGGGCGGGGAGGAGCAGAGGGAGAGGGACAAGAAGACTCCATGCTCAGCACGGGGCTCCAACCCAGGACCTGAGGTCACAACCTGAGCCGAAACCAAGAGTCTCAGGCTCAACCAACTGAGCCACTCAGGTGCCCCTGAAAGTATCTACTTCTATCTGCAATCCAACCTTCACAACTTTCACTCATAATAATATCTGAACATAGAGAAACCATTCATTGGCACAAAGCTTTAATGGATTTAAAGGTGTGGGCTTTGCAATCAACAGGCCAGGGATCTGCCACTTTCTGTGTTAACGTGAGCATTTTGCCCAATCTCTGTAAACGTCAGTTTCCTCATCTGAAAAATAGAATCAACAACACCTATTGGATGGATTAAATAAGATAACCTAATACAACTCCTGTGTATAGTACACACTAAGTGTTGGCTGCTTTATGCTTCTAATCTGCTCTTTTTCTTTAGAAGATGGCTCAAATCTTTTCCAAGGTAAACTTTACCTCTGGTGGGCTCCATCCACACACTTTTGCACCATGGCCCTGACTTTGCTCTGCTCCTTAACACCCTCCCCTCCTTCTGCCACCTTCTGTCCCGCTCTCTTCACAGTTTTCTCCCCTTACCTTATACAAATGTGCCCAAGTCCCACCATCCTTAAAAATTCTTCTCTGCTACCACCTCAGCTCTCCTGTCCCTTTCATACCCAGCTGTGTTTGGAGGGATAAATCCTATATTCCTTCACTACTCTTATTTTTTAAATACCCAGTCACTTTTCCCCTCTGTAATCTGGCTTCTCCTGCCACCATATTACTGAAATTAATGAATTAATTCACATGAGCATTGATCATGATACCATGCCTTAGGACTATGCCTTGTAATGGAGTCAGATCCACTCTCAAGTCATTCTAGTATCGTGTGCTTAACAATATACTCCCTTGGCCAATGATCACCAACGACCAATTGACAAAGTCAGTGGCTTCTGTTTAGTTTCACTCCATCTGACTTGCTGGAAACTCCCCCTTCCGAACCTTCTCTGCTACTGCTCTCCCATGGCTCTCTGTTCCTTTGATCTAGCTGTATCTACTGTGAGATATCCTCTTAATCATGGGGGTGATTCCATAAGCATCATCCTCAGCTCTCTTCCCTCTCTCTTTCAACTTCAGTCTCTGAACCTCCTATAATTTAGCTACATTTGGTGGGTATGTGTGGGCATTTTTCTGGGAAGAAAGCTCATAGCTTTTATCAGCTCTGCAAGGAGATCTTTTGGAGGATGATCCCTCTAAACAAAACCCCTGCCTACTCTATCTCATGTTTAGGCATGTTCATCCACTGATAAGACCCCCACTATCACCCAGATGCTGCGGACTCCTGGATCTCTAACTTTGGCCTCTTTCTTCACCCACTAAGGTCCCCTCCTGGAGAGTCCTTCTAGAACTAGTTATCAGGCAGATGGCAGGACCTCAGCCTCCAGCTCCATGAGAGGTATTGAGTGGGTTAGGGGTGATGGGGTCATGCACATATAATCAGAGTCCCTGGGAGGAGGAAGCTCCACCCTGGCTCTTCGCTATCCATGGAAGCTCTGCTTGACCTTGGCCATTTCCCCTATCTCCTCCTCCAGCTCCAGGAGAAGTCTTCTTCTTCGGTCCAGCTCTTGGACTCAGCTGCAGAGTTGCCCAGGATCATTACTACACAGCTCACTTTCATCAGAGCCCTTTCTTTCCAAAGTGCCCAAGTCTCATATCCATTTGTTGATCAAATTCACCTGACTCTACCTGTGAAAGATCTTATATAGTCTTTCCATCACCACCAACCTCCCTGCTCTGTGTATTCCCACAGTCTATCCCATGCCCTCATCATCTCTCATCCAGTCTTTTACAATGAGGTCCTGGAAGGTCTCTCCAGCTTGTGCCTTTCTGCTGTCCCCCCCATCTTCCAAACACACAACCAGTTATCTCAATTTTAAAAATCCTTCAGTGTTATCAATCTATCAATTTAGATAAAATCTAAGTGCATCGTGGCATTGAGAGACCCTCCACTCTCAGGCTTCATCCTTCCTTTTAGAGTCATATCTCCGGCCAGTCTTCCATTTGTCTCCCCTTGGACTTTTCCACCTCCCTGCCTTTGTTCAGACTGGTCCTCACACCTGAAAAGCCTGACCCTTAAGGAATATAGCTTCTCTTTCAATGCTCAGCTCAAATGTGAGCTCTTCTGTGAGCCTGAAGTTTCCTACCTGCAAGAATAAGTAACTCCTGCTTCAGGACTCGCTAAGCAATTGGTCCCCAACTCCAATAAGCATGCCCTTCTCAGACAGCCCTGCCACTGACTGTGTGTTTGTGTGTGTTTCTCCCCTGATCAGAATGACAGTTTCTCGAGGCAGGAATCTGGCATTGGTTACCTTGTCCCTCGTCCACCCCCACCCCAGTGCTTGGTTACCTTGTCCCTCGTCCACCCCCACCCCAGTGCTTAGAGCAGAGCTTGTTCTCTGCTACATTCTCTATAAATGCCTGGTGAATGAAGGAAGAAATGAATGGTGAACAATATCATCACCAGCACTAATGCCTGCCCTCAAAGGTCCCCATCTCTTCTGAGAAAAGGGAAGAAGTATATGAGATTAGGCAGATGCTTTCAGAGTATACCCATAATTTCCACAAGACAGGTATTCAAATATGGAAAGGAGCTTTGAGATAGAAAAAAAAAGAAGATAGCAATGAGCAAAAACCCAAGCCAAATTTTACTTTTCACCCAGCTACTTACTACTACCTAGTTAGCAGTAAGGATAGCATCTTGATTGGCATACTGAGATTTGTTCAGTCTCTTAGAAAGAGCACCTTGGTGGGGCGCCTGGGTGGCTCAGTCGGTTAAGTATCCAAGTCTTGGTTTCAGCTCAGGTCATGATCCCAGGGTCATGACATCGAGCCCCATGTCAGGCTCCGCACTGAGCGCAGAGTCTGAGGTTCTCTCTCCTTCTCCCTCTGCCCCTCATGCTTGTGTACTCTCTCTCTCTAAAATAAATAAATCTTAAAAAAAGGACAGGGGCTGCAATGTGGAGGGAACTGGGGCAGGATATGGTTGGGTCTGGACTAACAAGTGGTGGTGGAGATGGAAAAGAGGGAACAGACTAAAGAAACATGAAGGAAGTACAATTGTTAAGGTGATGCACTGAAGCATGAAAAGAGATGGAAGAGCCAGGGGTTCATTCATTGATTCATTCAACTAATATTCAAGGAGTCCTACCATGTGCCAGCAATGTAGAGATGCAGGGAATTCTGTGGTGAAAATACTGTCCCTGACTTCAAGACATTGAGTTTCTGATATTGTAGATGGCTGTCTGCTGGCGCATGGTAATGAACATCCAACTACTCTTACTTAGAATGGAAACAAATTTGGGAACCATTATTATTCATCCCTTACAGAATAGAGCAGTGAACAATACTTGGGTAGAGAGACCGACATGCTCATGAAAGACCAGAAAGAAGATGTCTGCGATGTTCCAACATAATACTATTTTTATTTATTTATTTTAAAACCTTTTTAAAAAAAGATTTATTCATTTTAGAAAGAGAGAGAGCGAGCACGGGGGGAGGGGCAGCGGGAGAAGGAGAAGGAGAGAAGCAGACTCCCCGCTGAGTAAAGTCTAGGGAACTGGATCTCATGACCCTGAGATCATGACCTGAGCCAAAATCAAGAGTCTGACGCTCAACCGACTGAGCCACCCAGGCCCCTCCCATAATATTATTTTTAAAACTTTATTTTAATTACAAAAGTAATATATATTTATTGTAGAAAAATTAGGAAACGCATGCCATTTCAAAGAAGGAAAACAATCTATAATCTCATCACATGGATATTAATCACCTTTATGTCCCTCAGACTTTTTCAATGTACAGTGCCCAGAAAATGCATACAATAACAAATGGGCCAATTTCTATGTACCATTTTGTGGACTGATTTTCATTACTTTAAACCTATTGTGAACATCTTCCATTTCAGAAAACAAACGACTACAGTATCATTTTTCATGGTTGCGTAAGTATTCTATTCACTTATTCATAGTTCACTTAATCTGCTAATTTCAATGCTTCAGAAGTAACTGATGATTAGGTGGAAATTTATTTCACTAGCTTAAAAAATAATGTCTCTTAAAAATAATAATATCTCTTGAGACCCATACTAATTCAGAACTTCACAATGAGGGATCCTGGGTAATATAGTTCTAGCTTAGAAATCCACATAGACACAATAGAAATCCACCACAGTCTATCTCTTATCAGTATGGTGTCCACATATACCTTTTTGAACTGTGTTTAACTTCATTTTCAAATAAGGGCAGTAGCAACAATATGCTTTCTCCTAACGTAACACAACGATCCCTCATACAACTGTAACCAGCTCTCTCCCAAGAGAAAACAAAGTCCTTTTGTTTATTTTTGGGTGAGAATCATCCCTCTTCTAGATAAGTCATATTCCTTTTTCGATATCCAGTAACTTAAATACTGAGAGGTCAAATATTATCAACAAATATTATACTATATGTGGTGGGAGAATAGGAAACAGAAAGAAAAAATATTCATTAACATACATACAAATATATTCACATTGAAACAGGGAAGAAATATTCATAACTATCACAGTGCTTATTTCTACAGCTGCTCACATGGTTGTAGCTGGTATTTATACTTACAGATTTCCACTACCTATTCCATAGTCCTTTTGCCCTCAGCAGAAACTTACAGCTGGTTATAGTTCTTTGTCTGCCAGAGTGACCTACAACTTAATTCCTGAGAGGTCTGGGCCATTACCGGTCCTGCCCTAGTTGTTATTTTCCATGAATTTTAATCATAGAATATGGGGGGACTAAGAGACACCTCTGGGAATCTCCTGCATCCTGAACACACTCCTCTCTACTGACATTTTGTAGTGGCAATCAAATTTTCCCGTGAATGTCAGGCTCAAACCCCCTAGTCAATATAGCACCCCTTACTTGCTTTTTGATTCACTGGCATGAGTGCACAGAAGTGGTAAGGTGATGGTTTCATCTCTGTTTAGTGGAACCATTGATGTGTCCCTTGGTGGAAGGATTCATTTCCTGGAACTAAAACTAACCCAAAGTTGTAGGGAATGGGAAACAAAAATCTCATTAGGGCATCACTAGAAGTAACAATGAGAGGAGCTGCTCCCATTTTCTATACTTGATTCCTGGACTTGCGAATCCTGGTTCTAAGGAAACGGGCACATATATTGATCACTGATTTACAGCACATGCTGCATCTTGACAACCATTGTTTGAGCTCCAAGAGGTGTTGACATTCAGCTGGCATCATAACTGAGTTTTCAAAAGGCCATTCCACCATTCCACACAGCTGCTTCAAGGTGATGGGGCACATGTGAAAACCAGCGAATTCCATGAACATGAGCCACAATTCATTTGTTGTCAAACAAGTTTCTTGGCCAAAGCAATGCTATGTGGTATACTGTGATAATGTGTAAGGCATTCTTTAAGTCCACACAATGGTGATTTTTGTAGCAGCATTGTGGGCAAGGAAGAAAAATTCGTATCCATGTAGTGTCTATTTTAGTAAGAACCAAGTGCCTACTGGAAGTGGTCCTATGTAATTAACCTACACCACGCGGGCGGCTCATCTTCCTGGACAATGGTGCCATTTTGTGGGCTCATTGTTGATATCTACTATTGGCAGTTTGGGTACTCAACAGTAGATCTAGCCAGATCAGCCTTGGTGAGTGAGAGTCCATGTATGACCTCCATCCCTGTTGTCATGGCCACTTTGTTTGTGGGCTCACTGGGCAAAGACAGGAGTGATTGGGGAAAGAGGATGACTGATGTCCACAGGATGGATCATCTTATCCACCTGATTATGAATATCCTTCTCTACATATGTTGTTCTTTGGTGAGTATGCACATGGTGCACAAATATCTTCATACTTTGAAATTTAAAGATAGGTCTATCTCCAGACCTCCTCAACAAATTTCCAATTGTGTTCCTTCTAATTCCCTGGCCATCCAGCCAGCCAAATAATTAGTCACTGCCCATGAATCACTATAGACCTGCAACTCTGGCCATCGCTCCTTCCAGGCAAAATGAACAACCAGTAGACTCTGACATTCTGCCCATTGGAAAGATTTTCCCTCATCACATCCTTCAAGGGAGGCTCCCTCTAAGTGAGGCTGTTGTGCAAAGTCATTTACTTTCATGTACTGCAAGCACATTGTGCAGAACTACCTGTAAAACAGCCGCCCCTTCTCTCCTTCAGTTAACTGGTCATAGGCATTTTCCATAATGCCACAGGTGTAGGTTGGGAGAGAAGAGTCACTGTAGCAGGGATGTGGGTCATGTGCATCTGGATTATTTCTCATGCAATTTAAATATATTTTTAAGATCTACAATGAGCCTGCTCGCCCATATAACTCTTTCATTTGATGATGCAATGCTGCTGTGGACACCCATGTTTATGGGTTGATAGGTTCGACAAAGCCAAATTGGTGATGGAGTGTTCAGGTCTCATGGTAACTTGTTGCCCATGGTCAATGGCATAGACTCTGCTAAGGTCCAATGGCAGGCCAGAAGCTACTTCTCAGCAGAGATATTTATCTGCAGAGGGATGGCATAGGTTTGCTGTAAAACTCCACGGCTTCGTGCTATGATTCACCTAAAGGGGCTTGTCAAAAGCTCCATAGAGGCTCCCTGGCTGCCACAGACATTACAAGTGATAATGGATCTGCTGAGTTATATGGCCTGAGTGACAGAGCAGTTTGCTCAGCACACTGGACCTATTGCAGAGGCTTTGCTTATTCTGGGTCCCACTCAAAACTAGCAGTTTATTGAATTACCCATTAAACAGATGGGAATAGCATGACCAGATGAAGTCACTACATGATTAAATATACTTTAATCCACTGTTGTTCTCCAAGATCCTTTTTTTTTTTTTTTTGTAGAAGGGTTGAATTGGCTAACTCAATGGGATGTGGTAGGAATTGCCACTCTGCAGCTTTCAAATGTCTGATGGTGGCATCAGTCTCTGCAGTCATCTGGTTTTTGGCTTTGGTAGGTAAAGGCCTTTCTATTGGTTCCACTTAGTCTTTCCTGCCATAAGAGCCCTCACTCTATGGGTCAGGACACCAATGTGGGGATTCTTCCATATCTGAATATGTTTATGCCAACTGTACATCTTAGAATTAATCCCCACATTCTCACCATCTCTAGAAGGAGAAGTAAAATGAAAGCAGTGATGAAAGGAAACTCGTTCCATGTGTCCCTGTTGTTACAATGGGCATGTACCTCTGTTTTACTTGTGAATTTTCATTTTCAAAATTTTAAATAATAACAATGATAACAACAAAATTCACAATCTAATATTGTATTAGGAAGAATTTGATACACATGAGACATGATAGTGCCTCACCCAGTGCCCAGTTAAGCTGGGGAAACAAACACACTCATGCTTAGACAGAACCCAGAGGTTCGTGAGACCGTCAACACAGCTGCTAAACGTCTTTGTAAATTAATCCGGGCTAAAATTGTGTATTATTATCTGACAAAAAAACCAAAAAACAAAGCTATTAATTTCCTTCCTAATACATATGCAAAAGAACTAAAGTCAATAGTATCCATAGTCTTGATAGCTCTAGTGTGTTTAAAATTTACTTAAAAACTTATTTGTGGGATTGTCCTTCTTTTGACTGGCAGGGCCGTTCCTGACTTCTAGGCTTTTAATTAATATTTCCTACATTAAACATGAAAATCTTTGCAGACATCAGTTTTATGCTCGTTTCTTCCTTGAGTGTATATTTCCTTGTGCATAGTAAGAATTAATCATTTTTGCTTTTATGTATAAGTAACTTAAAATGATAGGCTCTACTGTATACAGTGTTTTAAATCTGTGTTTCTTCCAACATTTGCCCTTCTTCATCTATATAAAATATCCACCCACTGAATGATTCAATGGTATGTTTACTTAAGGGTATGCTCTAATGTCCATGGTTATATTCATTATTTCCTTGGTTTTTGGTTACAGAGTTTATGTTGTGTTTAACCAAAACATTTTCTGCAGAAATATTTTTGGTTAAGACACAGATGGTAACAGATGTACGTTTTTATTCATAAAAGGTTTTTTTTTAAATACTTGGTTTATAGAATATTACAAAGTCAAATTGGAAAATATTTCAAATTTTAAGATGTTAAAAATAATAAAGAATTGGTTTCTGGAACAAACTTACATTTTGGAACAGAGTAAAAAAGTGACAGTAATAAGTCAATAAATAGATGAATGTGAAGTTTTGACTAGGTGGTTTTATTTTTTACTAAAAAATGTATATTTTTAATTTAAAGAGTCTAGGTTTTTTCCACAATGCATATAGAATTATTTGGTCCTAAAATATAAAGGAAGAAGGATAAACTTGTCCCATCTTAAACATCTCAAGATTATACTTTCAGGGATCATTTCTACAGTTCGTTACTAGAGAAGTTTCTCTGAACGTGTAGAGTACCCACATGAAACATCTCAAATCTTATTTCCATTTAGAGCAATTGCCTTTAGGTCTCATCCAATCACAGACTATACTATACTTCTTAAGTTTCACTTCTCAAGCTTCAGTTTTGTCATATGTAAAGTGCTGATAGTAGTATTTCCCTAATCGAGGCGTCATGAAGATTAAATAAGAACCAGTGTAAATCATTTAACATAGTAGCTGTCAAGCAGTGGTTAATTAATATTAGTTGTCCTCCTGAAGCTCTAAGGGGAGCTTAAAAACTTTTAATTTCTTACAAATCAAAACCACAATGAGATACCACCTCAGACCTGTCAGAATGGCTAAAAGTAACCACACAGGAAACAACAGATGTTGGTGAGGATGTGGAGAAAGGGGACCCTTCTTACACTGTTGGTGGGAATGCAAACTGGTGCAGCCACTCTGGAAAACAGTATGGAGCTTCCTCAAAAAGTTGAAAATAGAGCAACCCTATGACTCAGCAATTGCACTACTGGGTATTTACCCCAAAGATACAAATGTAGTGATCCGAAGGGGCACCTGCATCCCAATCTTTATAACAGCAAAATCCACAATAGCCAAACTATGGAAAGAGCCCAGGTGTCCATCGACAGATGAATGGATAAAGAAGATGTGGTATGTATATATACAATGGGATACTACTCAGCCATTAAAAAGATGAAATCTTGCCATTTGCAACAACATGGATGGAACTAGAGGGTATTATGCTAAGCAAAATAAGTCAATCAGAGAAAGACAATTATCATATGATCTCATTCATATATGGAAATTAAGAAACAAAACAGAGGATCATAGGGGAAGAGAGGAAAAAAATAAAACAAGACGAATCAGAGAGGGAGACAAACCATAAGAGACTCTTAATCATAGGAAACAAACTGAGGGTTGCTGGAGGGGAGGGGGGTGAGAGAATGGGATAACTGGGCACTGGGTATTATATAGGACTGATGAATCATTGACCTCTACCTCTGAAACTAATAATACATCATATGTTAATTAATTGAATTTAATAAAAAAGTGCCTCTCAAATTAAAAAAAACTTTCAATTTCTATGTTTTTCCTTATTTTTTTTAAGGCAACATAATTTTAATTGTTCCAAAGTTTTGCTTATTTATAAAACTATGGGAACTTCAGAAACATTCTGCTTTATAATACCCAAAAAAACTTCCTATGTATAAATACTGGTTCTGCTGTAAACCCACTTCATTATTGCTGATATTTTGGAGATGGAGTTTTAATAAAGAGAGAAACCAGGATGATTTCAAGATTTTCGGCCAGAAAGATTTTAGCATTTATGAAGATAGGGATGGCTGTGGGAGAAGCAAAGTGGAGTAGAGGACACGCATTATTTAAAATAGTATTTTGGTCACGTCAAAGTATCAGCTTTAGGCATCCTGTGGAGATGTCCTCTTGATATTTTTGATACATCTGGACTGGATATTTTAAAAATTTTGATAATATATTAGTTTAGCAATTATTAGTAACAATTGTTATTACTATCCCCGCAACTATATCGGGAAGTAAATGTTCAGCAACTGGGGCTTTCTGAGTCTCTTGAAAAATCCGCTAATATAAAAGGTAGAATTTTCCAAAAGTTCCCATTCATCCTGCAGCTCTGGGAACCTAGAGCGCCCGCATCCAATCAGCTTCCAAATCCCCAGCGCCGGCGAGTGGGAGGGGCTCCGATGGATTAGGTTCCCCTGCTTCTCTTGCTTGGCCACGTCTGACGCCCTGCAGGTCCTTGAAGGTACATAAATAGGCAGGTGCCTATTCCTTGGCAATAATTGAGCTTCTTATTCAAATTTATGCTTAAAAAAGCTTGAAAATACATAGCTTAAAATCATATTGTTTATCCGTTCTTCATAGTTTTTTCTTTTGCCGCTAGGTAGACAAACTGCCTTCTAGAGTTGCGGACCTGTAATTCTCTTCCCGGCGCACGCGCCGGCGAACGGGAGGGGCGGGGCTGTTTCCGGGTGGCGCGTGGGGCTTGAGCTCGAGAGAAGCCCCTGCCGCCACCAGCATGGAGTCTTTGTACCGCGTTCCGTTCTTAGTGCTCGAATGCCCCAACCTGAAGCTGAAGAAGCCGCCCTGGGTGCACATGCCGTCGGCCATGACGGTGTACGCTCTGGTGGTGGTGTCTTACTTCCTCATCACCGGAGGTAACTCGGGCTGGCTGGGGCCGAGAGGCTCTGAGACGCGGAGAGCCGGCCCGCCGCGGAGGCGCGTCTGTTCCGCTCTCAGCTCCCCGGGGGAAGCGTCTCTGTACTCTCGATCTTTTCGGAGGGTGGAGGGAATTTCTGGGGTCTCAAGTATTAACGGCCCAAAGGTTTATTTGCCCTCACGCCCTGTTCTCTACTCTGAGAGGGTACTCTCATTGTTCTCACTGTTCTCACGCCCATTGCCTTTCCTCTAGCATCTTAGCCTAGGGATCCGAATCCAGTATATCTTTCAAGCCCATATTGTTGCTCTCTTTATTGCCTGCCGTTAAGTTTTTTGATAGAGATCCTGGAGGAGTCTAGTCTTGTCCATTGTACTTCCATGGTTGGTCAAGAGCGTTTGGGACTTTTACTTTATCTTTGTCTATAGTCCCTGGAACCTTGGAAAAGACTTGACAGCCCTTAGGTTTGTTAGCTCACACCTAAGGGTCTGGTGTTGCTTTTTTGCCCCGATCAACAATAAATGTCAATGGAATTTTCCGAATTCACGGTTTTGATAAATATTTGAGGTTGGAGTTAGATTCTCAGTAGGTAAGCAAAAGTTGAAGAGCAAAAGTTGAGAATTTAAAGAATTAGGAAAATAGCAGTACTTATCTGCAGAATGTCATATCCTGTTTTTTTGTTGTTGCTGTTGTTTTGTTTTTTCAGATACAAAGTTGCAAAAGGGGCGTTGTTTTGTATAGTGATGAGTTGGCAATCCAGCTAGTCTTACAGCCACCACCCTTTGAAGCCACAGATTCAGGATTTACTCAAGACTGTTCTACTGTACTTCAGATTTCGGGATGTGGAGCACTTAATTTGGAAGTTATAAAATTGAAGTTTAAAGATTAGGGACAGCAAAAGTGGCTCCGTTTTTAAGGGACTAGCCATAGACATATTTATTTTCATAGATGTGAAAAGAATTGGTACTGAAGAGGGAAGAATCTGAAACTATGAGGGCTTGGTACTAGAATGTGATTTTGAATCTGTTCCCCACTCTCAATTCAGAATCATGATAGTTAACTTGTACTCATTTGAGTAAAATACATTTTGAATATTTTTGATATTGGTAAGATACTGTCCTAGCATTGCATTAGCATTAACATTTACTCAGCACATTAATAGGTACTGTACTGAATAAATGAAATTTAAAATGCATGTGATTAAAAAAAAAATAATAGAGTCTTCATCTGCTTTTATCTGCTAGCCTCTTTCTCCTAACCCTTACCCCCTTGGAGCCCAAGGCTTTGTTAGAAGCCTCACAGTTTTCCTTCTGTCCACTTATTCCCTGTTGATTGTTGTAATGGGGAGATTCTCCGCTCCAACCCCAGGGGCAGATTGCAAAGGACACCTTTTAGTGGCCAAGGCCATGAGGTATCTCATACAAGGAATCGGTTTTGCCTCTGGAAAGGAGTCTCTTCTAAAAACTGTGAGTGTACTTGTATAAATAAATAATATTTATTGCTGAGAATTATTCAGCAAATAATGCATTGAGCCCCTATTAAATTCCAGGCATTTGGTACTGGGAATAATAGTCAATGAAACATAAGGATGCTGTCCTCCTGAAGCTTGTAATGTCATGGTTGAGACAGGTTAAATATCACAAATCTTTTTCCACTGAATTATTTTTTTCATTACAAATTACCAGAGATTCATTGAAGGGAAAGAACAAGAAGTTACGAGAAAATAATGGGAGTTGGGAACATCATTTATATTGGGGTGTGGTTCTTAGGGAAATGACATGTTAGCCAAAAATCTGAAGAATTGGGGGAAAGGAAATACTAGGCAGAAGGAAAAGAATGGATAAATATGGAATCAAGAGACCAATTAGGTGGGTTTTGTAGTTGATTGAGACTAACTATGTTGGTGGCAGCAGAGATGGAGGAAAGTATAATGAAAGATAGTTTGGAAGTAGATTCAGTAGGTCTTGATGGATTGATTGGATGTACGGATTGATTGGAGAGAATGAAGTATGAAGGAATCTTAACTTTGAGTATCTGAGTAGATGGAAGGGTCATTTTCTGAGATTGAAGAGATGAAGGTTTTTTGGTGGGGAACGGTGAACCAGAGGTCACTTCAGGATATGTAATAGTTGGACATAGCCAACTACAATTAGCTGGCTATGTCAAGTTTGCTGCTGTGAGTCTAGAATTGAGAAAAGAGGTCTCCATTGAAATTGGTTAATAACAGATTTTTTTTTGAAATCCTCTCGTAAGCCAGATATTGAAGAACATAGAGAAAGTCCCTGTTCTTAGGGAGCTTACATCTAATTCTACTGGTGCTAACATTTGATAGGTATTGGCACACTGACCATCATTAGTCATCAGCACATGGAATTAAAACCCTGGGAAGGGATGAGATCAGTTCAGGAGAGAATGTAGAAAAAGAGGACAGTGGATCAAGCCCTAAGGAACTTCCAACATTTAGTGGTTTTATAGAAGAGGAGGCCCTGCTAAAGGTGTAACAAGAAAACGTGGACAGGAGTGTCACAAACGCCAATTTTCCTCCAAAGAAAATGGATTTAGTAAACTGGATTGAGTGCCACTGGGAAGCCTCCTAAGATAACTGAAAAATGTCCTTTGAATTTGGCAACATGGAGATTACTGGCAACTTTAGCAAGAGTAAGATCAGTGGAGGCAGATGCCAGGTTGGAGTGAGTTGAAGAATGAAGGGTAAATGAGGAAGGGGAAAAAAGTTTACCTTTTTTTTTTTTTTTTCTTTCCAGAAGGAAGTCTGACTTTGTTTCAAAAAGGAAGTATAGAAATAGGATGTTAACTAGGAGGGTTTGGAGTCAAGGGAGAGTTGATGTAGGGAAGGAGAGGTTGAAAACATAGGCAGGAGGAGAGCTAGCCAAAGGATCCAAATCTGTGAGAAGGTGGAAGGGGATGGAGTCCTGATCATTGCAGAAGGAATCCCACATTGATAGGAGGAGGGACTCTTTTTCTCTTGTAGCCGGAAGGAAGGAGGTAAGGATGGATGCAGATGCTACTTTATAGATTCGGTGGTGGTGGAGAGATTAGGGAATTCCTGTGTGATTGCTTTGTTAGTCAGGGGTGAGGGAGACACAGTCTTATTATGCTTAAGAAAAGCTGGAAGTGAGGATGTTGGAGAATAGTAGAAAAGGTAAAGAGTAGATGTTGGCAATGGGAGATTGGGGAAATTATTAATGTTGATGGACATTAGTATTAATGATCACAGTGACATTGTGACCTAAGTGATGGACATTAACGTTAATGATCACGAATCTCTAGTATTGCTTGTCTGCTTGTTGGTATGATTTCAAAATGTCTCCTTATTTTATATTTAAGCAAGAAAATTTATCTAATTACCTCTCAATTGATAGAAACATATCCAAGCATACGTGGAACATTTTCTTGAACTAAAATATAGCCTTAATATTAAATCTCCTTTATTGTGGAGAATTGGAGTATCTTGAGTATTAGAAACAGTTACTGAATGAATTTCTTTTATCAAATACCTGTTTTAGAGATAATATTAAAAAATATTGAGTTGAAGTTTTGAATGGTTTATCTAAAGTTTAGGAGATTAGCTGGGTTTCACTTGATTATCATAATATATCACAGCAGTCCTATTGAAATATAAATGAACCTTTAGAGACATGAAAACTCTAACCCTTTTTAAAAATTAGGAATCCAGGGGCTCCTGGGTAGCTCAGATGGTTAAGCGTCTGCCTTCGGCTCAGGTCATGATCCCAGGGTCCTGGGATCGGGCCCCACATCGGGCTCCTGGCTCAGCGAGGAGCCTGCTTCTCCCTCTCCCTCTGCCTCTCTCCCTACTCATGCTTTCTCTCTCTCTCTTTCTGTATCTCTGTGTCTCAAATGAATAAATAAAATCTTAAAAAAATAATAAAAATTAGGAATCCATTCTAATCTATACTATTGTCTTTCATTTAGGAATAATTTATGATGTTATTGTTGAGCCTCCAAGTGTTGGTTCTATGACTGATGAACATGGACATCAGAGACCAGTAGCTTTCTTGGCCTACAGGTAACACTTACCTTTTTGAATGGTTTGGTGGGAAGGAAGGTTGCTTGTGTATGGATGTTTTCTAAAAATGTAGTGAAACCTGTGGGTCCATCTGCATTTAGGTAGTAGCTAAAATGCTAACTTCAGAGATGGCAGGAAGTGGGCAAGAATAGAAGTATGTTACTTATTTATAGGAAATAAAATATTTCACAGTGATTGACATGATTGCTTATTTAAAGGAAGGTATTGGTTTAAAATACATTTTGGCTATTCTGGGGATCAGCAAACTGCGGGTACCTATTTATTTGTACGTCATGTTTTATTGGAACTAGGCATGCCCATTTGTTTATATACTATCTGTGGCTGCTTTCAAGCTACAGTGGTATGTGTGACATAAACCATGTGGCCTGCAAGCCTAAGACATGTACTGTCTGGCCATTTAAGAAAAAAGTCTGTGGACCCCTGGATTATACTATAAAATAAAAAAAAGTAATTTTGGAGATTTGGGCATTCCATTTCAGTAATGAAACACCATTCCAGTGTGGTTTGGTTCATCTGAGCAGTGCTTATAGTACTGCTTTCTAAAATCCACTTGAGGGGCGCCTGGGTGGCTCATTCGTTAAGCATCTGCCTTAGGCTCAGGTCATGATCCCAGGGTCCCGGGATCGAGCCCTGCATCGGGCTCTCTGCTCAGCGGGGAGCCTGCTTCTCCCTCTCCCTGCCGCTCCCCCTGCTTGTGCTTGCTCTCTCCCCCTCTCTCTCTGTCAAATAAATAAATAAAATCTTTAAAAAATAAAATAAACTCCACTTGATAGCTATCTACCAAATATAGCTATATATTTGCATTTACACTTATTTTAATGGTATTCCTGCATAGAATATTCCCCAAAAGATTATTGTGATTCTTCGGGAGTGAAGGAAGGCGATCTTGATGGTAGGGGAACCCTTCATAGTGTTGTCATTGGCACTGTTTGAATTTTGAGCCTAGTGCATGTATTGTGTTTTCAGTTAAAGCAATTAGCTAACAAAAAATACCTTCCGTCACATATACCTATGTATAAATTATCCCTTTAACAGAGGAATTTGCTTTTTGGGGATCCATGAACTCAGAGTTTTGAAAGCTCTGTATTCCCAGAAAAATCAGATATACATATATATAAAAATTTGCATATAATTCTAAGGGTTTATAGATTGCTGGAAATCCTTGTGGGGTTCATGGAGCCCTGGGTAAAAACACTTTTAAAATTTTCCCTTTGAAACAACATTATTTTTATTGATTGATTGTTAAAAAAGATTTATTTGTTTATTAGAGAGGGAGAGCGTACACACACGCGAGTGGGGGGAGGGGCAGGGGGAGAGAATCTTCAAGTAGATGCCGCACTGAGTGTGGAGCCCCACGCGGGGCTTGAGTCCATGACCCACTGAGCCAAAACCAAGATGCCTAACCAAACAGATGCTTAGCCATCTGAGCCAGCTAGGTGCCCCAAGAGGTTTATTAATTCTCATAAAACTTCTAGAAACATTTCTAACCAAGTCAGAATTTGAAATTGATAATAGAAATTTAAATGCCATAATTTTTAAAAGCTAAACAAAAGTTGTGGGTAAAGAGTTCATATATATATACACTAATTGGCTTTTTAAGCTAATAAAATCTCAGCACTGATTTTACATAGACAGTTGTGTTAGTTGAGGTTTTAAAACTTTATGAATAAAAGCTCCATGAAGACACAGATTTTCGTTGTTGTATCTCCAGACCCTAGAATAGTGCTTGATACATAATAGGCTCTCAATAAATTTTGTTGACAAGAATACACAGAAATGTGGTAAAATAGCTTTACCGGTAAGAATAAAAAATTAGCACAAAAATATTTTAGCAGAAATAGGAATTTCAATCTAAAGACAAGTATTTTATTTTTCTGGGAATTTTCACTTACTGTTTTGCTGTGGTCTTTTTCAGAGTAAATGGACAATATATTATGGAAGGACTCGCATCCAGCTTTCTGTTTACAATGGGAGGTTTAGGTTTCATAATCCTGGACCGATCGAATGCACCAAACATTCCAAAACTCAATAGATTTCTTCTTCTATTCATTGGATTCGTCTGTGTCCTATTGAGTTTTTTCATGGCTAGAGTATTCATGAGAATGAAACTGCCGTAAGTTATTAAGTACTTTGTATAATCAGCAATTTAACTTCTGTTGCAAGGTGGTAAAATAATTACTTGGATCACATAAAATCATGGGAGATTTAATTTAACCTTCATTTAAACAGATAACAGTTCTGAGAACTAAAGAAATTTGTGACTTGCTGGAGGTTATAGCTGTGGTTAGTAGCCAAATTGAGATTCGTAGGTCTTTCTGAGTGTTATCTCCGTACTGTTATTTTACTGTAACGTCACTGACTGGTGATACTGTTTCTTTAAATTGCTTTTTGGTTAATCTATAAAATATGGGATTCCAGTAGTAATAGTGATAGTAGGGAATATTATTGCTGCTCTTTGAGTACTGATATGAGGAAAACCCATTAAGCCTTGGACAGGGAGTTATTGCCTCTCCAAAAAGTTGGGAAAAGGATTTTGTGTGTGTGTGTGTGATGCAGCTAAATCTAGGATTTAAATTCTTAGGAGGAAGGAATTTATGTTTGCAGGCCTGATAAGAAAATTTTGTTGCAGAAAACATACAATATCTTTAAAACAAAAACAAACTGGTTTTATGGCAACTTTTATAATTCCATTTGAGATCGTTACTTGAAATGTGGACAAGTCTGATCACATTTCCCTATATTCTGATTGCACCTATGGATGTATTAGGAACTGCAGAAACTTTGGGCAAACATACCATACAAAGATTAGCTCTTACAACAACGAAAATCAGTGTCAATGATACTGATTTCTTAGAACTGATACTCCCTTATTTTATTATAAGAGACATTAAAAGGGAATACAGGAATGTGTGTGAGCTTCACAAGTTCACTTGTTCTGTGGCTTCACCTGCCCATTGTCTCTAACACATCTGGAGTAGAATGGGCAGACTTCCCCTGGGAAGTCAGAAGTACTTAATCCTGCAGTTATGTTCACATCTTAGCAGGGTGGGAAAAGAGAGCAGTGTTCTTTGTCAGCTGAATATCTGTGTAGCCATATAGTTCCCTCAGACTCCTCTGCCAGTGGCTTTTATTTTTGTTTGGGGAAAATAGTTTTGGGGCACCTGGGTGGCTCAGTTGTTTAAGTGTCTGCCTTTGGCTCAGGTCATGATCCCAGAGTCCTGGGATTTAGCCCTGCATCAGGCTCTGCTTCTTCCTCTCCCTCTGTTCCTCCCCCTTGCTTGTGCTCTCTCTCAAATAAATAGAATCTTAAAAAAAAATAGTTTTGGCCATTGGCTAAATTGTATGAAGAATTATGTACCCCAGCATCCTCTTTTTGTTCCTCTTTTTTTTTTTTTCTGCCCTGTTGGTAAAGGTATATTGGTATGGAAGAGGCTGAACTTTTCCATAGCCAAACAAGAAAAGAGGAGGCTCCCAGAGAGATCAAGAGGCTACTACAAATTAAGCAAAAGAGATGGAACTTTTGTAGGCATATAGCAGAACAGAAGTGGGCTGGTTTTGCCCATAGAACGAGATTTATTTTTATTCTACCTAAGCTGCTCATTCTTCCTTATGGTTTTAGGTCCTCTCCTTAGGATGTGAGTGCTTTTCTTTTTAGCTTGGGCAGTTGACATGTAGGATAATAGAGCTATTTACTGCTTTAAAAAAAAGCTTTAGAAAGTGCTTAATTCTCTGGACTGCCTCCATCTTACGGTTTCAATTATTTATGTAAATATTTGTCTTCTTGTCCCCATTTGTAGGCCAGCATCCAAAATTGCTGACTAAGTGAACAATAGGAAATAGGGTATACTCCCTTTATATATAATCTCCCAGGTGTAAATTATATTTAGATTTAATCCAAGCAGAACAATGGTCTAAACAGATAATTGCTTCTTCCTGTAAATTGTCATGCAGCCTAATCTAGGATTTAAATTTTTAAGAGGAAGTAATTTATGATTCCCTTTTTGATATGATTCCTCATCTGCACCTCCTAAAGCCTGGTTCCTGGGTGCAGAGTGGGAAGAAAGGGACAATTTTAGAAAAGAAAGGGAAGCAACAGTATTGCATTTTCTGGAATGTTTGTAGGCCCCAGACAAGATGATGAGCCATGTCTGTGGGCCTACATGTTGCACACAATAGGGCCATGGTTAGTATCACCAGCAAGGAGGGGATATGTCTGTATTTTTTGCACACAAATGATCTTTGATGTTCTAACATATATAAACAGTTTGATGCATAGTAAGTGGAACAGCAACAACAAAAGGACATTAAAAAACACCGGTAACCAAGGGTGTTTTCAGATAAAATAAGTTGCTAGCATCTGAGATAAAGGATGGCTATGCTATGTAAGATTCATCATGATAACCTCCAGGGTTGAAGTCTTTCACAAAGAGTTTGATATCTTTATCAAGAGGAACCTTTAAAAAGGAAAAAACAATAGCAATGAATTGGTACTTTTAGTTTTATATTTTCTTTTATGCTCTTTTAGAGACCTGATGTCTCCCCTACAGGTAAAATTTTACAAATCAAAACATGGCTTTATTTGATGCCATATCTTTTGTAGAAACATGGGCACTAAAAAAATGAGTATTTCTTGACTATTTACATATATGACAGTACATTTAAAGTGAAAAATCAAATTGTAGTGCCTAATATTTTTATAGTACTAGTACAAAGTTACAGAAAACCAGTTTTCATTTTGAAAATAAAATTATTCTCATATAATTCATAAGATACTGTATGTGGGATTGTGTCTGGCCTTGGGCACCTTTTAAATGTGCATAGGTTTAAAGAAATGATGTTTGGGTACTGGGTGGGAAACTTTGGTATAAATTTGTGCTTGGTTCTTCTGAAAAATAATGGTCATTAGATTCTCTAGAGTCTTCACTAGTGGGGTAGTTTTGACCTAAAAGAATCATAAAAGTGAAAAAAATAAGAGATGGCGTGCTGTGTCATATGTTGATGTCCTAAAATTAGGCAAAGTGTTTGGTGGGAGTGGAGAGATGGGTTTCCACTTTTAGGCAAGTCTGTTATGAAGCTGTATAAAATAGTCTATTGAATAGATATTATGCAACTCAGGACAAAAGGCTTGTTTTATTTTGTTTGTTTATCTTTAAAGATTTAGTTATTCATTTGAGAGAGAGTGGGGGGAGGGGCAGAGGGAGAGGGAAGGATTCTCAAGTGGACTCCATGCTGAACATGAGCCCTACTCCCGGTGCTGACAATTCCAAGACCATGAGATCATGACCTGAGCTGAAACCAATAGCCAGATGCTTAACCGACTGAACCACCCAGCCGCCCCCAAAAGGCCTGTTTTAGTCAGAGTAACAAAAATAGCCTTTTTAGCAGTTTGAGCTGGTGTTTATTAAACCTGATGAGAAAAGCTAGGGAGCTCCTGCCTAAGTCCTAAGATCATAGGATCAGTTCGGAGAAAAAATCCTAAAGGAAGGGGGAATGAAAAATAAAAGTAAGAAAATAATAGTACTTTACTCAATTAATGTCATTTAGGGACTAGGAGAATGCATATACATGATTTTTCTGTGTAATTGAAATTTAATTCTACATGTGCTAAAAAACGTTATTTTACTCCTTTTTGACAGGCCACTTTCTGAAGTGTTTGTTTTATTGCCTCTGTAACATTCACATTTGCGTTTAGCAGATATTTATTATTTGATAACTGTTACTTGCTGGACACTGAACATGAAGCGTAATTTTGCCTTCTTGACTCAGGGTCCTTTTACATTTAGACTTAAGTAGACACAACAACACTTTTCAGTTTTTTAGTTGATTTCCTTAGTGTAACCCGCCATTTCTCCATATTATTATTGTATACCTATTGGCATTTTCCTTTCCTTCCTCTTCATTTTGTTGTTAATTCTGTGATTTGAGGAAATAGATAACCTAGCTGTGTGTTTGCATTTTAAATCAGTCCTGGTTGAAGGAGAGCTTCATGCCCTGCAGGTGTGTGAGTGTCTTTTCATTTGCTTGCAGGTTTGGAGCATATTGGTTTGTAACTTTATCCTTTGAGGGGAAAGGATAATGGAAATGAAGCCCAGTAATGTAGTGAGGCAAAATGCGAAATAAAAACCATAAGGAGGAATCACACGGTTACATTTTCAGATTGTCATTTGATCCATCATAAAATTCGGGCGCTTCGAAATGTTGCTTTGTATTCACTTTTTGTGGTTTATAAATTTTATTCCTACAGGGGCTATCTGATGGGTTAAAAAATGCCTTTTGAGAAGAAATCAGTGGATATTGGATTTGCTCCTGTTAATGAACTTTTAAAGGCTGTACCAATCCTCTGATGTAAAATATGGAAAAAGAGTGAAACAGCAGAAAAGAAGCATCTAATGAAAAATCGGAAGCATATTACTGCTTGAACTAGAATGTCTGCTTGGTATCAAAGAGACAAGCTGATCACAGTATTTTTTCCTGCTGGCCTGTGCTGATGTCCCAACGATGTTAAGTGACATTTTCTTCTTAGTTTTTCATTTCTTAAAATATACTCCATTTCTACAACTATAATATTGAATAAAGTGATTATTTTTTACAGCCCCCTTAACATTTTTCGGAGATGACATTTCCAGCTTTCAAAAATTAGTGTAAAATCAGGTAGCAAGATCCCAAAAGCTGAGAACTCTGGACAGATGATCAGCTTTACCTATGGTGCTTTGCCTTTAAACAGAGTGTGTGACAGTACATTATTCAGATATGTATGCAAGACTGTTTTCGTGCACAGTAAGATGTATGAAAGGAGCAGAAATAAATAATTTTTCTAATTAATAACTTTTATATTTGTGTTTTATGAGACTGATGTGCTGCCCACAGCGCCAAGAAGGCCGCTTATGTGTGTGATTTATTTTTTTAAAGATTTTATGTATGTATGTATGTATTTGACAGAGAGAGACACAGCGAGAGAGGGAACACAAGCAGGGGGAGTGGGAGAGGGAGAAGCAGGCTCCCCGCGGAGCCGGGAGCCCGATGCGGGGCTCGATCCCAGGACTCTGGGATCCTGACCTTAGTGGAAGGCAGATACTTAACTGACTGAGCCACCCAGCCGCCCCTATGTATGTGATTTAATTAACTGATGGTATGAACTTTTTGGTCCATAATTATTCATTCTTGTGACTCTCTCAAGCTACTCTTCGTAGGTCTAAGGTCTCAAAATGTAGTTGACAGGTTGTCTTGTGAGGTTGCAGTTCTGTATCCCTATAAATATTCAAGCACAGGCTGCATATATATGTTGTAAATGCGGTTGTATGAGATGAAAACTCCCTTCAGGCATTCATTTTCGGTAATTAACACAATTTTGAGCACATCTAAAAACATCTCTACACCAGTCGGGTCTTGCCCTTCTTTTATGCAGGCCTTTTGGTTCTCCCTGACTAGCCGTGAACGTCACTTCTCTAGTGGCTCCATTACTTCTTATCCCAAGATCTTTAAGTTTACAGGAAAATTCTCTCAGGCGATTTTTTTTCTAATTCCAAGGATGATTTATGTGTAGCCATTCATTAAGTTAAGATTCATTTATTCAAAAAGTTTTAAGTACTTACTATATGCCAAGTGGCCTTGAGGACTACAGGGGTGAATAAGACAGATAAAGACTCTGTATTCATAGAGCTTATATTCTTGTAGGGAAGCCAGATAAATAAAAGACAGAAAATGATTGTGAAATGTCAGATACTGATAAATGCCAAAACCAAAAATAAACGAAGTTCCTCGTCTGGCTGTAGTGATGAGAGACGTGGGGAGAGGCGGTTGTTCTACCTCAAGGCTCAGAAAAAGGAAAACAAGACCTGCATTTACTCACCAACTTTAAAGGCTTGATTTAACTTTAATTGTATTTTCTGTTATTTGGCCGTATTTTAAAACTTTGGTTAAACCAGATGGACAGAAGATAACTTAGGACTTCCAAAAGGCCTTTTCCTAAACTGAGTAGTGAACAGTTCCTGTTAAACACCACAAGATGGCGCTATTGAAGTTTGGTGTGTTTTTGTCTGCTCTTTCAAGGTTTTGTTTTTGTTTGTTTTTTTTTAAAGATTTTATTTATTTATTTGAGAGAGAGAATGAGATAGAGAGAGCATGAGAGGGGGGAGGGTCAGAGGGAGAAGCACACTCGCCGCTGAGCAGGGAGCCTGATGTGGGACTCGATCCCAGGACTCCAGGATCATGACCTGAGCCGAAGGCAGTCGCTTAACCGACTGAGCCACCCAGGCGCCCCTGTTTTTGTTTTTATCATAAATGTATCTTTGCTGAATACAATGAAATATATTTAAATAACTGCTGATAAAAGTGCAGGGTTTTATGTGAAGAAACAAATCATTGTGTCTTGTATTGGACTTAAAATGCTTTTAGGATACAAATTAAAATGGCACAGGCTGAAGGAAAGCCTTTCAAGTATTATCATTATTAACATCAGCAGAAGTTAAGTGAATGAGAAAGAGACTATACTGATAGGCTAGATTGGAAACAAACTAGTCTGATTTTACTCCAGGATTCTCCAGGAGTCGATGCTAACATGGAGTGAGGAGTGCAGAATGGTCCAGTGAAGGGTAAAGCAGACATGGAAGGCTAACCAGGGGATGCTGCCATTCGGTGATGCGGAGCTGACAAAGTAGCCGTCAGGCCCATGGGAAACTCCGGAGAAGAGCCTGCCTGTTGGAGCAGTTGGGTGGAAATGGCCAGCCCCTGCTATCACTGCTGGGTCTTTGGCCTGAGGCCACCTCGAGATTAGCAGGATCGTGGCCAGAAAGCTGAGATGTGAACCCTGACAAAGCCAACAACTGGAGGCTGCCACCTAGCCCCATGCCTTGCAGTTAGCAGTGAGTCGGTCAAAGGGATCTGAGTGGCACGCCTCTGCCACAGATTCATGAAGAAAACATCATAGGATTAAAACGAGCAGAAATCCTGTGTATCTAGATAGTAAAAGAAATTGTACTCTGATTGCCAGTACTTGAATTGGGAAGTGTGAGGTGACTTAGGTTCTTAGTAAATGGTGCATACCTGAAATGTAGAGCTGGAATAAAGATTGTTTTCCCGTTTCGCTAGTAAGTAAATTGAGATTCATTTGCTGCAGTGCTTGCCTCCACATAGCAGACCACTTGTTTCCATTATGTGCTGCTATCTTCTGGTATATGTGCTGCTGAAGCGAGCACATGCTGCTATCTTCTGGTACAGAAGGTCAGTCTTTGAACATAGTAATAAGTCTACATTTGTTGATGAAAGACATAATGCCAGATGCTGGGTTAGATCAATGAGAGGTTATATCGAAAATCAGGGGTTATATAAAAAATACAAAAGCTTGTTAATGTGGAATTTATAATCTAGTGAGTATATACAAATTGGCCAATCCTCTCTGCTTATAGGAGCACATGGGAGGAGCACCTAAACCCAGATTTGGGAGAAGGAAAGGCTTAATTTGTTGGAACAGTGGGCCTAAAAGTTTGAAATACAACTACACTTTTCCCAAAGCTGCTTTGTTTTCCTTGTTTTGCTTAATGTACAATATACAACATGTACTAAGACTCTTAATTGCAATGAGAGAAAGCGAGGCTATCTGAAGCAAAGGGTCATTTATCAGGACACTAGAGTGTCACGACACTCAAGGTAGGGATGCTGCTGGGCATTAGGAGTGCCAGAATTGAGGAGATACTACTATAAGGACTCGTGTTTATTTCTGACATATTCTATGATCTATCTGCTCTATGCTTTTCTCTATATACAACTGGTCACTTCTATTCCTCTAGTTGAGAGTGGTGGGAATCATTCCTGTCAACCTAGCTTGATCCTTACACTTGACAGCTTCAGCCGCTTTAGATGACATTTACAGTGATCTTTTTAAAGGCGCCTCTTTCAAAGGAAACCCTACCTTTTCCCTCATCTTTGGCCTTCCTGCCCCAGCTGCACCCAGTTGACAAGCTGCCTCTTTGCAAGGTTATCCAAAGTCCAGTTGTTATTAAATTAATGGAGTTTAGTTCATATAATTTGCCATAAATTATGTGAGACAATTCAAGTCCTAATTTCATTGTTCATGATGAGATGTCCTCTAGCTTCTGTTGAACCTGCCAGTGATGGAAATCTTTTTACCTCTCAAGGCAGCCCATTCCATTTTCAGATCTCTCTCTCTCTCTCTTTTTTTTTTTTTAGTGGGGGGGAGACGGGGGGGGGAGTGAGGAGGGGCAGAGGGAGAGGGAGAGAGAATCTTAAGCAGGTTCCATGCCTAGCGCATGAGCCCGGGGTGGGACTCAATCCACAATCCTGAGATCATGACCTGAGCTGAATCAAGAGTTGAATGCTTAACCGACTGAGCCACCCTCAGATCTCTTTGCTTTAGTTCGTTGGCTTCAGGTCCACTGCTTGTGTCTGTATCGAGGCATATCTAACTGTACTGTAATGACAGCCAACAGTTCCAATATTGAAACTCTTACGAGCCTCCATGCTTTCAGGCCTATTGTTACTAGCTTTTCAGGCTCAGAAACGTGGGGTCTAGTTCCTTTAGGATCACTCTCTCTCACTGCACTCTAGGTTGTTTATATTCCTTTAAAATAAGTTCCCTGAAAGATTATGGGTTCTTAGATTGACATAGCCATTTTGGTGGCTACATACTTCTCATAAGCTTTATTAATTATCAGGATTTCCACAATAGTTACTGTGGATCTCGACGGACGATACCACGAGTTCTCAGGAGCTCAGAAGGGGGGTCAAGTCAGATTTGGATTCCTATTTCAGCTCTGCCAATCACCAGCTGTGTCGCCATGGCCAAGTTACCCAGATTCTCTGAGCCTCATCTTCTTCTTAGTAAAATAAAGATAGCAATACCCACCTTATAGGAATGTTCTGAGAATTAAATGAGATAATGCACAGCCTCTGGAACCTGTCAGGTGCTCTAGATGCTCTAGCAATGTTAGGTCTGTACTTATCTTTAGTTATTTTCCCTTCACCCCCTGTAGTTTTATTTAATGCATGATTATGCATTCTCCTCCCCGGGGATAGGAGTGGTGGATATGTGCACACATAGGCATGTGTGAGCACTATAATTGAAGCACGGAATGTCTGCTTTTTATGTCCATTTAAAAAAGTGTTTTTACGACTTGCGTTGTATCCATGGCAGGGTGGAAACAGTTCCACGCGGCAGACAGCATGACGCCACCATCTACTGAAGGCCAAGGAGCTGCCTTTGGTTAATAGATGGTGTGTTGCCTCTTCAGAAAGTCCATTTCTTCAGATGCGTCCTGATGAGGATGAACCTTCACACGTGCCATTAAGTGCTTATGTTGGCCATCGTCCCACCTCAGAAAACGGGTTTTCTCTTGACAGCAGAGTGTGGGCGCCAGTCTAAACACAGAGCGCTCAAGGTCTGACCTGGTTCATAGGTTGGAACAGCTGTAATTCGGAGTACCCTGGACTGTGGTACTATTTTAACTGAGATGACAGGAAATTATCTAACAATTTTAAGCCCAGAGCGCACACGCTGTACTGTATCTTTTCACATAACACTTTATATTTGTAGAACATATTTCATCTTTTCGCAGTGCCCTCACATCTGCTATCTCATGTAAGTAGTGACGAGGTCCCCCAGCTATCTTTTGGGTCTCTTAGTTCATAAGAAGAAATAGGCTGAGTCAGCAAGGGGAGGTACTGTGCTGGGCATTCGATCCATAGTATTTCCAATCCGTACAACAGTTCAGTCTAGTAAATAGTGCGTCTCCATTTCACAGGGATCAGCTGGGATGGAACTAAAGTGTGCCTACCTCTAAATTTCATGTACTTTCTACTAGGACATCATCCTATATTTTAATTCATCTTTTTATTTTATTTTTTTAAAGATTTTATTTATTTATTTGACAGAGAGAGAGAGACAGTGAGAGAGGAAACACAAGCATTTTAAAAGTCCGTGTCTCCCCTAATGGTGGAGGTCAGGGTGGTGGTTGCCTTGAGAAGTGGGATAGTGACCAGAGGGGAGATGGGGGGCACTGCCTGAGTTGCTAATGTTATTTCTCGATTTGGGCCCCATGTCGTAGGGAGTATACACTTTGGGAAAATGAATTGAGCTGTACGCCTAGGATCTGTGTCCTTTATGAATATTACATTTCAATAAAGTTTTTAGATTTTATTTATTTATTTGACAGAGAGAGACACAGCGAGAGGGGGAACACAAGCAGGGGGAGTGGGAGAGGGAGAAGCAGGCCTCCCGCGGAGCAGGGAGCCCGATGCGGGGTTCGATCCCAGGATCCCGGGATCATGACCTGAGCCAAAGGCAGATGCTTAACAACTGAGCCACCCAGGAGCCCCTCAATAAAAAGGTTTTTTGAATCCAGCTTTTCTTTTGAAAGCGAGCTCTTTACTTATCCCCAGAATCTAACACTGTGCTTGTTTGTTGCAGTGAACAAATTTAGCTCATGTGCATTTTGCTCATTTATTGTGGATAAGTGAGTGCTAAATACATAGACTCAAAGGAAATTATTGCTTCTAAGAGTGCTGCTCAATCTTTTGGGTCATAGACCAGTTGAGGATCGGATTGAAATTATAATAAAAAGTAATAATCGGGGCGCCTGGGTGGCTCAGTTGGTTAAGCGACTGCCTTCGGCTCAGGTCATGATCCTGGAGTCCCTGGATCGAGTCCCGCATCGGGCTCCCTGCTCGGCAGGGAGTCTGCTTCTCCCTCTGACCCTCCTCCCTCTCATGCTCTCTGTCTCTCATTCTCTCTCTCTCAAATAAATAAATAAAATCTTTAAAAAAAAAAAAAAAAAAAAAAAGTAATAATCAAAGCATATACATTCTATATCAGGCACTGTGCCAAACTCTTTATATGGTTTTATTTTACCTGCACCACACACTGTTAGGTGGGCATTATTATTCTCATTTTATAGATACGGGAATTAAATCTCAGAGACAAAAACAACCTGACCAAGATCACACACTAGTGATCTAGGAATATTTAATCCAAGAGTCAAACCCAAGTTTTCCTGCCTCCTCAATCCATTCCCTTATCTACTGTACACTGCTTATCTCTAGATACTCTTGCCAAAAGAATGGACTCTTCCCTCTCTCTCACCCCCTCCAATACACACACACACACACACATACGCACACTGTTGCCTGTTATTTCAGGAAGCTCGAAAACCTGAACTACATCATCCATAGACAGAGTAAGAACCAATTTAAGAAAACTTTCAGGTTGAAAAATAGGACAGAAGAAACTTTTTCAAAGAGGACTAGACCATGGGAAAACACTCAGATCATTATTTGATGAGGTTGTGGTTTTGATATCTTACATTGATTCATGTCATTTTTCATGTTAACATTTTAATATATAATATGTAATATATTCAAAGGAATATATGAAACAGACATGTAAATTGAGAAGCATAATAAAATGAACAAAGTCCCGAGAACCCATAACCCAACACAAGCATTAAAATATTACCAATACCACCGGAAAGAAATAAATAAATAAACAAATAAGTTTACTAATGTGGAAAACAGAAAAGGCACCTAATGCACTCATGAATCCCATGGGGAGATTTCCAGGCAAAGCACCAAGTGTCAACTGGCTTCTTCTAGCTGCACATAATGACCCGTGAGAAGAGAGAAACCAGAGGAGTTGTTCTCTTTTTGAGCTCAGTTTAGAGCAATAGGCCAGAAGTGTCTTTCCAGGTAGCAAATAAAAACTTGTGTTTTTATTTATTTATTTTTTAGAGAGGGAAAGAGAGAGAGGGCGGGAGGGAAAGAGGGAGAGGGAGAGAGAGGGAGAGGGACAGAGGGAGGGACAGAGGGCGTTATACCAGTAGTATAATAAGCGTCTTCGTGTGTAAAGGGTTTGGATCAGATGACCTGTAAAGCCTCTTTCACCATGGGTACTCTTTGTCTTTTCTAATTTTCCGACACATGGGTTTTCTCATCCGTATCTGCGGGGCTACAAAGGGCGGGAGGGACAGAGGGAGAGGGAGAGAGAGAATCCCAAGGAAGCTCCATGCTCAGCTCAGAGCCCCACACATGGAGCTCCATCCCACAACCCTGAAATCAGTACCTGAGCTGAAATCAAGAGTCGGATGCTTAACCAACTGAGCCACCCAGGCCCTCCAAAAGCTTGTGTTTTTAAAACACAGTTTATCCAAGAAATGTTCCTCATTTATCCTCTTGAAAAGATTTTGTGTTAAATTGATGGTTAAAGTGTAGTTCCTAGTATGCCATGTCTCTTATTCATAACTCTTAGTTGTACTGCATGTTTTCAAGGTACAAAGCAGTTGGGCATATAGGAAACTACCCTTACCCTACAATGTTGATCAGAGCAACAACCACAGCCAATCCTTCCTTCTCCTTCAATTTTGGGGCTCCTGCTGTGTGCCCGCTGATATGCTTTAGACAGGTGATCTCTCCTCCACCTAGTGGAGTATTACGACTTACGATTTAAGGAAGAGGGATATGAAGCCAGAGAGCTAAATATCTACCAAGAAACAGCTAGTAGAGGTGGAACCTCGATTCGAACGTTAGTTTGACTCCAAGTCCAAAGTCGTCTTTTACCTTTTTCTCTGAAAAGAGCAGGGAGCAGCTTAAAACCAAAAAGCATCTGCGATGTGCATTACTTTCACCTTATCAAATTTCATACTTGCTATCTCTCACAGTCAATATTTTTTAGACTACCTATATGTCAACCCTAATTTCAACGAATTATTTGACTTTCTCCATTTCGTCTAGTAAGGAATATACCAGTAGTATAATAAGCGTCTTCGTGTGTAAAGGATTTGGATCAGATGACCTGTAAAGCCTCTTTCACCATGGGTACTCTTTGTCTTTTGTCTTTTCTAATTTTCCGACACATGGGTTTTCTCATCCGTATCTGCGGGGCTACAAAGGAATTCCATTTGACCAGCAGAGGGAGCTCTTGATAATTGAATAGAAGATGCATTTCTTGTGTGTCTGCCGCATGTGGCCAGGTCTCCGCCCAAGCACAAGCCTGCGGCTGCTTCAGATTTATATAATCATGTTCTATCTCTATCAGGCCTATCACAAAGTATTGTTTTTACATGGGGGAAAGGTTTAAAAAAAAAAAACACATACTATTTTACCAAGAAAAAAGCTCCCTGTGGAATACTGGATGGAGATCTCTCCCAGTGTTTCAGCGCCTGATTTGAAGCCCACAGGTTTTGTTGTTGTTGTTGTTGTTGTTGTTGTTGTTTTATGTTATGAAGCCCAGAGTTAAGTGACCCTGGGAGTCCATGACTCCTTTGTGACGGATCTGATATGTCAAACGCCTCCCAGGAACTCAGGAGCTGGAAACTGCATCTTCTTAAGGCTGTTGTGATCATAAGTGGTATATAGAGAAGCCAAAGAGTGTTCAAGAATATTTTCAATTTATACATACATTTTCAACACTTAATAGATTTGATCTAGAAATTGATACTAATACTAATATCTTTTTTTTTTTTTAAAGTATCAACTAAACGATGTTTCAAAACAGGAAGTATAAAAATCCAAATGTTGGACGCCTGGGTGGCTCAGTCAGTTAAGCGTCTCGCCTCAGCTCAGGTCACGATCCCAGGGTCCTGTCCGGAGGGGCCCCTCAGGCTCTCTGCTCAGAGGGGAGTCTACTCCTCCTTCTCCCTTTGCCCCTCTCCCGGCTTGTGCTCTCTCTGGATCACTCTCTCTCTCTCAAATGAATAAATAAAATCTTTAAAAAAAATCCAAACGTTTCTGAAACTTTGTTTTATCTCTGTTTCTCTCAAAGCTCTCTTACAATTTTCCGATATCAGTGATTACTATTTTATAAACAGCCACATTCACTTAGGGTGGGGTGGTTATACCGTACTGTACTTCAACATTTCTAAGTAAGAGATTTCTCAAGACAGGAGCTGCACTGAAGCTGGCAACACCACTTAAAACTGTGTCAACCATCAAATAAAAGATTTGTCAAATATTTAAATAAACTCTCAAGGGTTTTCCACTTAAGCTTGGACATGTGTCCCCTCATGAAAGGTCATGCTCCCCCTTCCTGTGAGGGTGTCTTCCTTGAGGGACCCAGAGGTTGAGTAATCTGGGCAGGTCTTCACAACAAACCGGTCATCTGTCTTGACCCCGTGGCTGGGTGTCCTCTGGCCCAGGCCACGCCTGGTCAGCATTTTGAGAAGAGCAGACAGATGTGCCAGAAAAGGCGGGATACTAACCTGTGTCTCTGGGTCTTCTGGGTCTAGTACAGGCAGATCTGCTTTTTCTCTCTCTCCCCTTCCCCCTCCAACTCCCCAAATGTCACAGAGCCTGGTTATTACTGAAGTAAAGTCTTAACAAGGAAATTGCCTATTTCAAGGTTTGTTGTTTTCCTTGTCATTCAAAATCATTTTGGATCTCTTCCCCTGAGCGAGTTAATCAGTGTTTCTGATTTACAAAACAGGGCCTAAACAAGGGAGAGGAAAGTGCTGATTCACTAGTCCTAGAGTCTCAGCACTAGATTCTCTAGGACTGTTAACTCTTTAAATATCTAAATCTTGTCCTTGAGGGGATTTTCTTTTACTGTCGAAAGCTTTGTTGTTCAAGGAAGGATAGGTATGAAACATAGCGAGTATTTATGGAGAGCATGCTGTGCTCCAGTGTCGTTCCAAGAACCCTCAGTGTATGAACTCTGCATCAGCACAGTGGATGAGGTAAACTGATTACGCCCATTTTGTAGATGAGGAAACTGAGGGTCAAACAGGTCAAGTCACTTGCCATAGTTTGCACAGATACTCAATGGGACACCTGGCTCCCGAGCCTCTGCTCTGAACCAAGAGGGAATGTTCCCCAGGAATGTGTCCTTATTTGACCTCAAAGGATTAGGAAACTTTTAATGCGATTGAGTCAACTAGTTTAGAAATTGCTTGAGTTCAGGATCTGATTCTGTTCCTCGTTTACTCCTTTACACAAATTTCTGCACCACAGCTATGTTCATATTCACCTGCCGCAGCACTCACTACATTTTGTCAGTTTAGTCTCACTCATTTGCATCTGAGAAATGCGCACAGAACTTATAACAGGAGCTTGATTTATTTTAGGGGACTTAAGTAGAAATACCTTTTGGAGAATGCTCTAAATTTCACAAAGTACATGTACATTGCTCCATTCATTACTACTTACAGTTTTAAACATAGCCTCCATTTCTTGGGAATTTGGAAAAGTATAGTTTTTATACAGTTTTCCTTTGAAAGCATGTTAGTTAAATCCTACACAAATTCTATGTACCAGATTATATGTACGTCCCCGACTTCCTTTTCATAACGTAGCTTCTGCATTTCGTGTTATTAAGTTCAGGTATGGGAACAGAATACATCAAGGAATTTGCTCATGTAGGTGGTTCATGGCTTCAACAATGAGGTGAGCTATTAAGACCTTAGGAAGATGGAAAATGAGAGCACTTTAAGTAAGCTGGAAGAAGATTCCCTGGATGGAGGTAGTTGGTCATCTTAGATCATAAAGCAGGAAACTAACTGTAGAACTGAAGGCTGGAGACACCAACTCCAATCAAAGTGGTCAAGGTATAATCCTGGAGACTTGTCCACCTGTGCTGTGATTGGTCGGCAGGTGGATAAGGGATAAAATAGGGGAGGATCATCCTGGTCCATGAAAAAGAAAATCCTCTAACACCAGTTGGTAAGATTTCTCCTGTACTGTCCAGGATAGAAGAAACTTCTGCCCAATAGGCTTGAATATCTACCTGTTTGGCAAGATGACTTCAATAAAGGAGAAAAGTGCCTCAAACTCTTCTTTGAGAGACATTGTTGGGATCACCTAATCACTGGAAAACCTTCTCCATCCAACACCACCGTGACTGTACCTATTATGTCCAGCCTTAAAATCCCCAGCTTCTTTCCTAGCCAAATATTTGCATTTCATTTAAAATGGTATGCTGGGGCACAGCTATGTCTCGTCCAGGAAGGAAAATAGTTTCTCTGCTTTTCCGCCATATCCCATGATGCTTAAGATGACAGATGTTGATTCTATGTGACCAGCCTTGTGGGCTCTGTAAGTTAGGTTGGAATGGTATTTCAGATCTTAATGACAGGGCTGTTTCAATTATCACAGTACTAGCCAGGCAACTGGAACTTGAACCCTCTTGGATTTTCTCTTACCTTCTCTCAAGGTACCAACACCCGCTCAGGATTTGGGTTCATGGAGGGCAGGCTCTCTTTCCCTTGCTAGGACTTTGAGCTACTTGAGAGAGAGCCCGGTCTTGCACAGCCTACTGCACATCGCATAGTTCTGTGCACATTGGAGGGGTCAGTGTGTCTTACGTAAAGGTTATTTTCATTATTTGCTTACCTTTTCACTTTTATCATGGAAACTTTAAACGCAGGCAAAAGAAGAGTGAATAGTAAACCGAAGCCTCCGCTCAGCCATTGTTTAGCTTCACCTATTACGAACTCATGGCAAGTCTTGTTCATCAGGGCCCAGCCCCAGTCCCCAGCTTCCATCCCAGGTTAATTTGCAGTTAGTTCCAGAGAATGAGATATACTTTTATCTGTAAAGAAATCTTTAAAAACATATAAATATATTAGCAACTAGTTGTTAGACCAGAACCACAGAATTCACTTCCGATTCTGTAAATATCAGTCACATTTCACAAGTTGCCATGAAAGAGAAGTGTTATATTATATAAGTCTGGTTCGAATACTATAATTTGGATCCTATTTGAATTCTATCACTCTTCTCTTGACATGTTCCCTTGTGACCCCAGCATTCTTGCCCAACCATCATACCTGCGCCTCCAGCCACTTCTGGTCCTTACAGGTTTCATGTTGACCGAGCTGTACCTGGGGTTTTTGTCCTGGGAGAGAGTCTTGGCACATGACACTTCCCACCGGCTACGAATGAAGTCAGCCTGACACTCTTCACTCTGGCGTCCATATGGTTTCTGAAGAGCTGATGGTTCATCTTTTGGCAAAACAGGAATCAGCTGTCAAAAGGTCCTTTTTGTACCATAGTTTGGATTACAGCCCACTGGGCAACCACTGTGTGGGATCATCCGCCTTCGCTTTCGGAGATGCTGGTCTGGGATCAGTGCCGCCAGCCTTCCAGGGCTGCCCTGGTAGCTTGCTTCTCTGCACCTGCCAGTGGCCCCTGAGCAGATACATTTCTGCTATTCCCCCTTCTAGAAGTTGTGCTGCTGCTCATCATAAACGGCATCAGTTCCAAAGGGAACAATTATTTTATCTTATTTTATTTTATTTATCTTATTTTGTTTTATCTTATTTTATCTTATCTTATTTTATTTTGTCTTATTTTGTTTTATCTTATTTTATTTTATTTTGTTTTATCTTATTTTATTTTATCTTATTTTGTTTTATCCTATTTTGTTTTATCTTATTTTATTTTATCTTATTTTGTTTTATCCTATTTTGTTTTATCTTATTTTGTTTTATCTTATTTTATTTTATCTTGTTTTGTTTTATCTTATTTTATTTTATCTTGTTTTGTTTTATCCTATTTTGTTTTATCTTATTTTATTTTATCTTATTTTGTTTTATTTTATTTTATCTTATCATTTTATTCTTTTTTTATTTAAACCCAGTCTGGGTCTGCTTCCTATAGGCAGGGGCTCAAAAGAAGGCTCTCGTCCCAGAGTGCACAGGCCGGGAGCCGAGAGGCAGCAGAGCACCGGGCAAAGCCTAGAGAGGCTGGGCCAGTCCGGGTTTTAATCTGGCCTCCACCATCGACCTACTGTGTGACCTTGGCCAATTTACTTGACCCCCCCCCCCGGAGCCTGTTTTCTTACCTGAAAGAAGAGCTAATCATATTACCTATATCATAGCATGTGAGGGGATTACATTGATTTATTCAACAAGTATTTAAAGAATGCTACTAATTGTCAAGTATTCTTTCAGATGCTGGTGACATAACAGTAAACAAAATATCCTGTCCTTGTGGAGATTATATTCTAGAGGGGGAGACATATTGAAACAAAGAAATATATAGTATCAGGTAGACAAGTATTAGGAAGGAAAATGAATCAGAGTAAGGGTAAGAGTAAGAGTAATACAGGGAAAGCTCTCAACTAGGTGTTATTATTGCTTCTATTAATCTAGGTTCAAAGGAGTGGCCAGCGCCATGGCTTAGCTAAGGAGGAACCGACCTTAAAGACTCTCCGTGCTTGCTTGTATGCTTTAGAGGAAGAGGAAAATTCACGACAAATTCATGACAAATTGTGATTATGGACTTGGCCTTGTGTTCAGCACTTTTAACTCCTTCAAACAGTTCTGTAAGTTGGGTATTTTAAGCCAGGTTTTAAGAAGACAAAACTGAAAAAGACGAGGAAGTTCCTGGCCTACTTCATGCCTGTTCAGAGCTCTTGTAGTTTCTTCTACATGATATTTATCAAGGATGCTTTTTCGTGCAATGGTCCAAAGAGGCCAAAGAGTTTGAAACTATGTGTACGGGACAGGCCATTTGGCCTGCCAGTTACACCACCCCTCGCCTGAGGTAATTGATTACAGGTAGTTCTTGATGCCCAGGCCTTCATGTTCTGAATCCCATAGTTTGGCTGCCCTGATCTCAACTGATCTGCAGATGTTTCCCAAGCCCAAGGCAGCTATCGAGAGACTTACTATTGGCCTATATTGAGACCAGCAGAGATGAAATTAGATTGTGAAAAATGATGCGATCAATTTTTTTTAAATTTTTAAAAATTTATTTGACAGAGAGAGAGCCCAAGCAGGGAGAGTAGGAGTGGGAGAGGGAGAAACAGACTCCCACTGAGCAGAGAGCCCGACAAGGGGCTCAATCCCCGGACCCTGGGATCACGACCTGAGCAGAAGGCAGACGCTTAACCGACTAAGCCACCCAGGCACCCAGCAATCAAATATTTTTTAATGGTGGTTGGTGGCAGCAGGAGAGGTAGCTAGAGCCTTAACAAAAAGCTACAGAAGCAGGCAGAGGGGACGAGAGTAGTTGAGGGCAGAGAGTAGAGATGCCACAGTAACCTGGGGGACTGTCCATCCTCTGTGCTATCCTGAGTGGCTGCACAAGGCCAACTATTTTACAGCCAGGAGGGTTTCTGGTTTTCACTTTCCTCTGATACTTTAAAATAACTCCCTCTTAACTGAAGTTGAAAGAGTCAAATACCCACTGGATGATGCTTATCTACACGCAGCTATGAATATTTGCTCAACGGAGCTATGACCAGGTAAGGAAGACAAAGTATGAGCAGAGAACACGTCATTCTTGCCATCTCCTTTGTTGTTCTAGATCAGGACAAATTCTGGAGAATCTGCTGGGGAATCGGAAAAAAATCTTCAGTGCCAAGATGTGATAGGTTTTAACACTCTAACAAAGACCTAGTTTCAGAGCTTGATTCACAGCCCTTGAAAGCCACTTGAGCCTCTTTAAAGGCAAAGCTTGGCGCCATGCAAGGACTGCTTTTAGATGTGGGAGAGTGGTCAGGTTGGACCTCTTGGCCCTGGCTTCTCCTGCATCCAACATGACAAGTGGGGAGGGTAATAGGTCAGAGAGATATTGCCTATTTTAGGTGTGGGGTGCCGTAAGGCTGCCTTGGGAAATGCAGGAAGTAATCTGCAAGAATTGATTCATTTACCTGATATGTGCTCAAATTAGGTCCCGTTGAGGGAAAGGGTGACCTAACTCACCGTGCTCACCTGGGGAGAGCAGGCACCGCCTCAGGGCTTGGCTTCCTCCGCAGTGGAGAGGCTCAAGCTGGGGCAGAGCTAGTCTCTAAAGTCACAGCTCCAATAATCTGTGAGCCCAAGGTGGAAACCCCACCAAGTAGGAACCTAGGATTACTTTATCCTATGACACTGGATTCAGCCTGATGATCGCCACAGCAGATTCCTAGAGATGGATCGAATGACATGAATTTGAAACATATGAAATTTTGTAATAAATCAAGTCATTTTTTAACCGGAGCATTGTTCAGCCTCAAGACAAGAGGAAGGTGACTTGTTTTGTGTCATAGTGGGAGAAACAGAGATCACTGTGGGGGTGGGGAAAATCTCCTGTAGTTATTCCGATATAATGCGCTTTCCCTTTTCAGCAAGCACCTTCTCATCCTTCAAAGTTCCGTTGTCCCCGCAGACTTCCTTGCTCTTGTTCCTCCCTTAACCTTTGTCCATTACTGAGCTTACTACATTGTGTTGAATTAGTCAAAAGTTTCCCTCCCGCATTAGACTTTGATCTCCTCAAAGGCAAGAACTGGGCCTTATTTATTTTTGCATCCATTATACTATACTTGGAACCTTGAAAGCCTCTGAACGTTTGTGGCATGAGGAATGATATCTTACTTAAATGTTTACGCTCAGGCCGACACTGAGAGACAGACTACAGGAGCAGACAATCATAATACAGCCAGTTCCCTGAGTTTAATTAAGTTGGAATAGAATCTTCCTCCAGTTGCATTCGGGAACAAAACTAAGAGGCAAAACCCAAGAAGATTGAGGCCTGATAACCTCACAGCATATTGAAAAAGGACAAAATCCTATTTGCCTCCGTTGATAAATTAACAACGGCGAGCTCGACAAACCTCTTCTGGCGAAGAGCCAGTCCTCTCTGAGCCCAGAGTAAGCTTCCAGGGAAGACTGTCATCAGCCCTGCTGCTCTGGGGTTGAGGTGAGGGTCATCATCAACACCAGGAGCACACAGGCACATAGATGGCCTAATTCACAGCAAAGAGGTGTTTGGATGCCAATATTTGATTTTTATCTTCCTCGCAATTTACCAATTATAATGAATGGATTTATCAGTTTGTTTCATGCACAGCTTATTCAGCAAATATTTATATTGAACACTTATTATTTCCCAGACATTGCTCTAGGCACCGGATAACACAGTAAACAAAATAGACAAGGAATTCCCTATCCTCGTGGACCTTACATTCCAGTGTGGAAAACAGGATAAACAAATGCGTACAATAGGGGTAGATAGGAGGAATGCGAAGGAAGGAGAAAAACAGAAAAGGGGGATATGAATTGGGGGGAGGGTCCTTGCAATTTTTGATAGGGTGGCCAAGGAAGGCCTTCCTGAGAAGGTCACTCTTGGGTGAGGAAATGAAGGAAGTGAGGGAGCCATGAGGCAATTTGGGGGCTCTGCGGTCACTGTGGGCCTTGTGAGTTCAGGGGATCAGTAAGAAGCCCCTGTAGCTGGAGTTCAGTGAACTCAGGGGGAAAGCAGTGGGAGAGGGGCGGTCAGAAAAATAACATAGGATCATATCACGCTGGGCTTGGTAGGACATTGCAAGGACTTCTTTCAGAAACTTACGTCTGCAAGGATTTTTTTTTTTTTGTATTACATATAAAATCACTGGTGTGGTATAGAAATATAAGTATTTATGCTTATGTATAAATACATATAAGAATTTGTGTCTATATACACATTCTAATTTACATAAGACGTCCAGAAATCCATCTCATCGAAATCTCAGGAAAATGCCTAACAAAACTCTAAAGATGAAAAAACCCTGAATTTATTAAAATCTGAAAAATTAAAATTAAGAATTCTTATCTAATAGCCTGAGGTGAATGTGTGCTCTTTATAAGCACTGGAAGTCCTCAATAATCTTGCAATAATAGTGGTCATACACTCTCAGCATTCAAAGCACTGCTGGGAAATTGCCTCATTAACCTTTATAATACCCTTGTGGGGTCGGCAGGAATTTGATGAGATTTCCATTCTCTAGAGTGGGCAAATGGAGACAGGGAGATTTGAAGAAAATTGTAGACATAGCTCAAATATAAGTAAATCTTGTGTTGAGTCCTGTGAGAGTCATCAGTTTAGGGGCATGAGAATGAATTAAAGTCTATTAATCACAGTAAGATGAGCCAGTCATTTTTAACTTATACCATAGATCTCAAGAATAGAAAATCTTGTTAGAAAACATGGAGGGAGTAAAGGTAGAAGAAAGAGAATTTTATCCAGCACTTTTTATTTGGATCTTTTAAACTGTCTCCAGTTATAGGTGTTCGAGAAGCAAGTGCTTATTAGAGAGAGCAACAAGTATGAGAATAAAATGAAGACTGAACAAAAACAGGAATTCTAAAGTTGCTAAATTAGAGAAAGGAATGTGAATGAGGTGAAACAGAAGAATCTTATGTGAGATGTATAATGGAAGGAAAGGGAAAAGACTCTGAAGTTTTGAGGTCTGGGAAAGCTGAGCGTACTATAAATCCTACGATCTTGAACTGACCGGAGTGTGTGTGTCTGTGTGTGGGGGGCGGCTGGGGGAGGGGTGGGGGGGCGTAGTGGGGTGATGGAAAAAATTGATAATCTCCTAAAAATAACAATTCCTAATTTGACATCCAAATAGCCTTCTGTTAATACTAAGCAGCAGCTAATATTTATTGAGAATTTACCATTTTCCAGGTACTCTTCTTAGCACTTTACATGTATTAATTCAATCCTTCCCGCATATCTACAAGGTAAGTACTACTATTATACTCACTTCTCCGATTAGCAATTTAAGGCATGGAGGTAAAGTAACTGGCCCAAGGTCAGACATTGCATGGACCATCCTGTTAATCCTGTTCAGGGATTTATTATGTACCTGCTATGATGAGCAGCTACATATTAGATCCGTAATAAACACCATTTGAATGAATGAATGAATGAACCAGTGAATCAATGACCTGGCAGAGTTCAATGCCAGGGTAATACCCAGTTAATGCTAAAAATACCCAAGGTCCCAACTGAGGTATTCTGGCCCCTCTTAATCACCTTTTCTTCCTTTGGGATTCTCCTCACCCCAGTTTCCATTGCTTTCATCCTGACCCCAGCTCCTTATGTGTTTCCCTCACCCACTGAAAGCATCTTTTTCTCAAAGTTTAAATTCAACGATCCACCGATTCCCTCAACCCTCTTTCTATTCTCACCTTAGCTAAAAATCAATACTGCTAATACTTGAATCCTTAACACCTGCAGTCAAAATGTGCCCACTGGAAACGATTCTCACTTGGCAGGGATAAGAGGCAAAAGTGGAGTCCCTAGAAATATGTCTTCAGCTAGGTCTTTCCTGGGGATCCTCCTTTGATGGTGTGGAAGCCCCTAGGTCGTCATGCTCAGAACCCCTGAATGAGGACAGCTTTAATAAGTATCTTCTATGTAGAAAATCTGGAAGGCAAGTGTGGAAACTCCCAGCTTCCATAGGTAGAGAACTTGTCAAGATAAAAGCCACAAACACTGATATCCATAAAGATGTAGGTCTTTGCTATCCTTTTTGCACATCTATGAGAATAATAAGAGCAATGGCCCAGTAATTCAGCTAATCATTTCTTATGTATTTTGTGATATAATGTGCACAAGGATCCTGAGGGACAAGACAACAGGCTAGTAGGGACCTTGACGAACACAATAAATACGTGGAGAAGCCAGAGTTCCAGTTCATTCTCCCTAACTCCAAAACAGGTGCTTCTTGGTCCTTCAGCCCTGTAACCCATGTACTCTCTACCGGTGAGCAGATGGAGACACGCATGGCCCCAGGCTCTCCACAGGCTCCCTGAGGAGACCTTCGCAGCAAATGCTCTTCAGAAAGCAACGAAAGCTTCACTCATCTGGTGCAGTAATTACAACATTTATTTTCGGAAAGCTCTTCTAAGTCAAATCCCACAGGCCCCAGGGAAAGACACATTCCTGTTCTGGATGTCAGACAAGAGTGTTAGCCCTGGCCACATTGTTACTTCTCGTCACTGAAGTGACCCTGAGCAAACCACTGGAATGTTGCTCTTCTCAGCCTCACCACCCCAGGTGCTGGGGACGGCGCATTGGCACCAATTCCAGCATCTTCCTAAACTTTGAATTTCAATCCTTTTTAGAGAGTTTTCTGTTTATCTTCCTCCCTTTCTCATCTACCAGCCCGTTTTTGTGTGTCTGTTTTGGTCTCGGATGTTCTTGAGTTGTTATCTTGTTTCATCCAATGTGCTTCAAATCCCACTTAGGGTAAGCCCCGTGAGGACGGGCATCTTGTCTTTGTTGGTCATGCTGCATACGCCCAGCACCTAACTCTCTGCCTGGTATACAGTAGAAACTCAATAAATGTTTGCTGAGTGAATGAGAATGTCAAACTCTACTAAATGGAAGAGAAATAGCAAACTAGCTTAACAGCTTGGCCCTAGGGTATTTAGGAATTTTACAAATAGAGATTTCCAGACCTTGCAGTAGATCTGCAGAACTAAAACCTACATGGCAGGAGCTTGGGGAATTTGTATTTTTAATAAAAACACCAGACGTTTCTTAGTATTAGGCACATTTTTGAAACACGGCCCTGGGGTTTTGAATAAATACCCTTCACCTGGTCGGTGTCTCAAAGCGTACTTTTTTTCCACGGTCATTTCACACTCATTTATTGAGCAACTACTATAGAATTTCTGAGTCAATACCAAGCATTTGTCTTTTTCCCATTATGTCACATTGTTTACATCGATTCCTAGGCTGTCTTTAGGTTAATGAATCCTTTCACCTGTTCATTGATTCAACAAACACATGTTGCAAGTCCATCCAAGGCCAGTGGTGTCCAGATACGTTCGGGTGAAAGAGCAAATGTTCACTGAAGTTTTTTCTCTGGGTCCCTGTTCGGCTGTGGTCATTGGGTTTGACAGGCAATTTCTGGTGAGGTGCAGGACGGCGGAGAAGGGAGGAGCAGGAAGCATGGGACTTGGCCCTTTGTCAGTATTACAATAGAGTCCTGCCCTTGGCAGTGAACAGACTCCAAGGGGCTGTCCGGATTCCTTTACGGGCCACGAGTGTGGTTGCGTAAAATATGATGTGCTACTAGGGCTCGGTAATTATTGCTTTTTCACTACAGAGATTTTGGGGACAGTGGTATGGAACGCAGAGTCATTCTTGTGCAGGAAGGGTCATGCAGTCTCCCAATCTAATTTGTTCTTGCACTTTGCCTACGATCTTTGGTTTAAGGATAGAATCCTTCTTGTTGGACGGTACTATTTATTAAGCAGAGCTGAAATTCCAGCTGAAATGGTAGGCTTGACCCTCTGCAAGTTTGTGTGTGTTCATGGATGTTTTTACTCACAGGTGTCAAACTCAAGTTCAATAGAGTAGGTGTGTGGACAAGAAAGTGCCTCTGTGCTCAAGAGCACCGTCTCTGGACCTGGGTGCCTCTGCTGTGGCTGTCAGGGCCACGCTGGTGGTTCTGCAGGAGAACGTATCTCCCCCCCTCCCCCCCCCACCCCCCGCTGCCTGCTTCCCACGCTGGCCCTGCCCCCTCTCTGCCGCTATCCCCCCAACCTTCAGGGTTTCTCATTTTAGCTCTTTGACATCAACAAGGAAGAAAGCTGACAAACAAGCCCCACAGATACATGAAGTATCTCTTAACATTTTTTTTAAAGATTTTATTTATTTATTTATTTGACAGGGAGAGACACGGCGAGAGAGGGAATACAAGCAGGGGGAGTGGGAGAGGGAGAAGCAGGCTTCCCGCAGAGCAGGGAGCCCGATGTGGGGCTCAACCCCAGGATACTGGGATCATGACCTGAGCCGAAGGCAGACGCTTAACGACTGAGCCACCCAGGCGTCCCTCCATTAACATTTTTAACTATTTTGTCACAGTCACCTCAGTTAGTACTCAGTTACTCAATAATGATTACTCAACTATATTAACTGTATTAGTATATCCTATACTATATACTACTATATTACTATAGTCCCAAATTTATCCTTCCTTCCTCTTTCTCTCTCCTCTCCCTCTGGTAATTTTTTCTTTTTTTTCTTTTCTTTTTTTTTTTTTAAAGATTTTATTTATTTATTTGACAGAGAGAGAGAGAGAGGGGGAACACAAGCAGGGGGAGTGGGAGAGGGAGAAGCAGGCTTCCCGCTGAGCAGGGAGCCCGACGCGGGGCTCGATCCCAGGACCCTGGGATCATGACCTGAGCCGAAGGCAGACGCTTAACCATCTGAGCCACCCAGGCACCCCATCTGGTAATTTTTTCTTGAGCATCTACTATATTGGGAGGCCCAGTAGTGGGGGCCCATGCTTGAGGAAACAGTATAGTTGGGAAACTCTTTCTCAAAAGCTGTCTGTGAACCGCGTGCATCAGACTAAGCTGGAGTGCTTTTGGGGAAAGACTTGAACCAGTCCAATCCTGTTGAATTTAATCCCTGTTGGAGAAGGCCAGGAATGCATTGTTAGCGAATGCCCCTGGTGACTTCGATGGTGTATCAGGGAAAAGAGAAATTCTGTGACCCAGCAGTCTCTGTCCTTAGTGGAATGATGTCAGCTCCTGAATTTTAGCTTTCTCAGTTAGAGAAACTCCAGGGTCACTGTGAGGGAGGGAGATAATAAAGGCAAAGCACCGTTTCTGGCCCACAGCAGGTGCTTAGTAGTTGTTGCTCTGGAGGATAAAAAAATTTAGTCAGCGTGATTCTCATCACCTTTACCTTTCCTAAAACCAATGCTTCTCCTGTACATCAGTGGTTCTCAGCCTGGGCTGCTCATTAGAATCACGTGGGAGGCCAGGCAATTTTTAAAATCCTGATGCCAGGGCCCCCTACCAATTCCATCCAAGTCCCTGGGGGTGGGACCACGCATCATGACTTTGAAAATTCCTCAAGTGATTCCAGTGTGCATCTGGTCTACATTTCCCTCATTCTGTCCCGTTCCCTTCGTCCGTGTCTAATGATACACTCGAGCCCTCAAGTTCTTTTTGAGAAAACAGCCCATGGCTCTGTCATGCCCCTTGTAGTGATCTAGAGGAATGCACTTTTTGGTTGTTTTTAAGGGGCAGGTTCTGGGGCCTATCCTGTTATTGCGAGGGATAAAATGGGAACCATATGGTAAATCTGGGATTAGGGTCACAGGACAGCGCTGGTGAGAAATGTTATGAGCAACCTTTGAAGATCCCAGGTGGAGCTAGAAAGGGAAGCTATGAGCAGAGCTCGAGGACCCATAACAGGGACAGACGCTGAGGGAAGCTCTGCTGACAGAGGATTGACAAATGAAAATTCTCTAAGCTTTACTGTAGGAAAAGGGGGGACCTTTCCTCTTAAACCCCTCTTCCGCACTTAAACTACTTTGAGACAAAAGCCAACCAACCAACAACTATGGATATGAATGAGAAGGAGAATGGGATATTTGAGAAACCCAGAACAGGTGTGCGGCGAGTTCCAGGAACTATGAGGCGCTACCAAGCCCTCAGAGCTCTTTCTCTTAACCTCGTTTTTCTGTTTTTGTTTTTGTTTTTTTGAGACAGAGAGCATGCTCTAGCGAGCGTGCAGTGGGGGGGGGGGGGGGGGGGGAGGCAGGAGCAGAGGGACAGGGAGAGAGAATCCCAAGCAGACTCCACCTTGAGGTTGGAGCCCCACAGGAAACTCAATCTCCTGACCCTAAGATCATGGCCTGAGCTGAAATCAGGAGTCCGACGCTCAACCGCCCCTTAACCTCGTTTGTCCACTTCTCTTTGCACCACTGTTTCACTGCTCTTTCTTTGGGGAGCAGGTGCTCTACTGGGCACAGGGCACATTGCTCCCTCACAGCTCCTGAGTTTATGTCTTAAATTTCTGGCCAAACAGGAGCACCTGGGTGGCTCAGTCAGGTAAGCACCCAACTCTTGATTTCGGCTCGGATTAGGATCTCAGGGTCGGGAGATCAAGCCCCCAGTAGGGGGCTCCGCAGAGTCAGTTTGGGATTCTCTGTCCCTCTCCCTCTGCCCTCCCCCCACTCATGCTCACACTCTCTCGCGTGCGCTCTCTCTTTCTCTCTCAAATAAATAAATAAAATCTTTAAAAAACACTCGTGGCTAACCAGGAGACTCAACTCTTTGTTCCAATTCCAAATTTTGCAGCAGAGGATGACTGGTTTCCGGGCAGGTATTTATTGTGACCACAGACAATTACTTTCTCTGACTCTCAACCAGCAACTACTTTTGTGCGCCGTTGGTGATTTCATTTCCTTCAGTTGTGGAACAATTTGGTTATAAAATGCACTTGTGATAACTAAGGTTGTAAGCTGTGTGCTCTTCTTCTTTCATCCCATTTTTACCAGGAGAAATTAATAGTCATTGAGCCAGGCTGAGCAGGGTTAGTGGTCATTAGTCATAAAAATTACACAGGCTGGAGAACATACCACTATTGTGACCGTCATTCATTGTGGAAATAGAAGATACGACGTGAGCCGGTTTGTATGCATGAGTGTGTGTGTATCTCCACTATTTCTGTCCGAAACTTGTCCATACACAAATTTAGATATACAGTAAAGATCTCCACGATTTACTAGTTAAGAGACATTGGGTAATTCACTTCTCTAAGATCTGGTTTACCGATCTATGAAATGGGGGATAAAGATAATACTATCTTGTGAGGGGTAAATAAAATAATACACCTGAAGTGCTGAGCAAAAGGTTTGGCATATATAGCAATCACTCCAAATATCTTAGATATTATTGTTTTAATTTTTATTATTAAGGGACTAACTTTGGTGCCTAATTCCTAGAAGTTGTGAAGTGTGCTCAGTGGCATTATTTTAAAGTGGTATCAGTTCAGAATGATTTGATACAATTTGGCAGTGCTTACGGGGGGGGTGGTCAAAGGCTACAGGTCCACTTTCTCTAGAGCCAAGGACAGAGTGACAGAGGACAGAGTGAAAGGGGTGGGGAGAAAGCGCATTGCCAGTGCGTGACTCTGGCAGAGATCTAGTGTAGAGATAAGCATTATTGAACGAGTTTCACTTTGCCCTCCACCTAGGGTGATGAAACTGACAGATGTCATGATTTCCAGAAACAGCAGGAGATAACGTCACTGTCCAGTACGGGACAGGGTCTAAGTCCAAGGCTGCCTGCAGGGGACGCCTGAGTACGTAACCCTCATAGAGGTTGTCCTCTCGTCTCTGGCTGATACTATTTGAGCTTGCTGCGGAGGGGGAAGGAAATCAGCATCTTTTATTCTCTAGCATGTGCTAAGTAAGCACTGTACTGTGTACTGTTTGCTATGATGTAAGAAGAGACAAATCTGTGATGCAGGTATGAACTCTATTTTACAAATGGGAAAAACGGGCCAGGGTGGGGAGGGAGAGAGAGAGAGAGAAGGAGACTAATGTAACCAAGACTAATGCAACAACTAACAAGAGGCAGAATTAGAACTGTTAAAATATTTTATTGTGAAATCCACATACAAAAATTAGGCAGAGACCCACATAACTACAATCAGGTCAAGAAACAAAACAAAGGCTCCTTATGTATCCCTTTGAAATCATCCCTCCTTATTTCTCTCTTAGAGATAATCACTCCACTGACTTTTGTGGTAATCAATTCCTTGCTATATTTTAAATTTATCAGTATCTAAACACTACAGATTAGTTTTTCTTAGTTTTCAACTTTGTATAAATGCAAGCATACTATATGTATGTCAATTCTCCCCAAAGTGGTGTATAGATTCAGCAATCCCAATAAAAATTCCGGCAATTACATGGACGGGCTGATCTTACAATGTATACAGAAAGACAAAGAGCCAAAGACCAGCCCAGGCTGGGGTGGGCTATGTTTTGCACTTTCTTCTGAGAGTCAGTAGAGTGAGACAAACTGACAAATCAGGCAGAAGAGAGGGACAGATGAGAGTTTAGAGAAACAGTTTAAATGTTAGAGGGCTTTCTCAGGTCACCATGTAGGTGGCTTAGGCCAATTCTGTTCCTTTAGAGGAGTCAGAAATGCTCAGTTCTCTGCCCCATATGGATGTTCATAGAAATGGAGGGAATTACGTTGATTTGGTGATGGGAGAAGGACTTGGGGTGCGAGGGTGGAACTCTACCCTGTTTATTCTCCCTTCATTCAGCTATTTCCCCTTAGCTGCCTTTTCAACATAATTATAAGTAACCAAGGGATGGGATTCCTTTTCAGCTCCACAACTAATTTTACTATTTCCTTAGTTAATACTACATTACACTAGATGATGTTTGGAAAGGAGTGAGGAGCAATCTTGAGCTGTAAAGGCATCAAGGAGTGGCCTTGACACCCTCATCATCTCCACCAGCCCCCCAAAGCCAAGCTCTAAACTCGGTTAAGCTAAGGGACAACAAGGTGCTTACCTTGCAAAAGCCCCTCCAAGACCAGGACCTGAATTCTCAGCAATCTAATTGGGATTGCTGCCCCTCAAAGCCTCCATCTAGAAAACCATGCCTATACATCTCTATTCGATATGTATGATTCTAAAATTATGTAACCATATTTTCCCAGTTAGGGCAAGCCCAGAAAAAAACCCAGATATTTTTATGATATCAACACTAAAAATGTTCTGAGTAGCATTAAAGAGAATGTTGTAATGAGGTGGTTTTTCTTGCTATTCATTTATACATTCACATTCATTCAGCAAGGAATACATATGTACCTATTAAGTAATGTTAGCGTGCAAAGTAGAAAACCCAATTCAAACTAGCTGAACGACAAAAAGGATTTATTGGCTCATTTAACTGGAATATCCAGAGGAAGAGCAGGTTTTAGGGTTGCTTTTTTTCAGTAGTTCGGCAATGTGCTTCTCTCCATAGAGGTATTACTTTTATCCTCTTGCTGGTTAAGTGTCTACAGAAGTTCCAGATTCGTATCTTTACACCACGAGATTTCTTCTGTCCCAGCACGCATTCTACTGGGAACAGCTTAGGCCAATGGTCTGCGGACCGTGGGCCAAGGAACAGAAAACTGATTGACTACACCAACGCGCGCGCATGCGTGTATGTGTGTGTGCGTGCGTGGGTGTTAGATATCCACGTGAAAATCAAGCGTTGTTAAAACGAAGGGAGCGGGAAGGCACGCTGGGTCAGCCGACAACAAATATCTAGCGTAGAATGTGCGCTCCACTCTGTGGGAGATAAAAAATGTGTATCAGAGCGACTAGTGCTCTCAAGGACCTCAAAGGGAAGTAGTGGAGAGAAGACACATTCCCCGAGTACCGACACATCACTGTGCTTCCCTCACGTGGCTGAACTTGAATGCTGTTATCAAAGCCTCATGAGAGAGAGCACTGTTATATTTTGCATGATTCGTAGGCACTGCCACCCCGGAATCACAGCACTTTACATAATGAACACACACATGTGTGCGCGCATGCACACACACACATTCTGCATCGGTAAAAAGAAAATAAAACATGATATTCTTCCTCCCTAGAGTCTCCTTACTTTAAGATATTCCCATGTATCTTACGGGTTCATTGGACTTGCCTGTCATTCGGAAACTATCATTGTGGCAGACTGAGTAATGGTCCCCCAGGGATGTCCTGTCCCAGTGCCTGAAACTGTCAGTATTACCTTATATCCAAAGGGACTGTGCGGATGTGACTAAATTAGGGATTTTGAGATGGGGGAAATTATCCTAGATTATCCAGTGAATCTGACGGTAATCACAAGGGTCCTCAGATGAGGACAGCCGGCAGGTCAGAGGAGGAGGAGACAGGAGGAGATCTGGAAGTTGGGGTGATGCACTTCGAAGGTGGAGGAAGTGGACCAGGAGCCAGGCAATGCAGGTGGTCTCTAAGGGCCGGAAGGAGACAAGGAAAGGCAAGGAAACAGTTTCTTCCCCAGAGCCTGCGGAAGCAACCACCCCTGCCAATATCTCGCTTTTTAATCCCGTAGGATTCACTGTGGGCTTCTGACCTCCAGAACCCTAAGGGTTTTAAGTGTGTTTTAAGCCACTATGTTTGTGGTAGTTCGTTATAGCAGCAAAGGAAATGAACCATCCAGCCTCTCTTCCCTATTTCCAGACTCAACTCTTTGCTCTCTACCCTGAGGCTGCCTCAGAGATCTTTGTAGAATGCACATCTGTTTGCTTACAGCTCTTCAAAGGCCCCTTACAGTTTAGGAGATAATGTCCAAATTCCTTTACAATTCCTTCCTCGCCTTCCACAACAACCCTTCTCTTCGTCCTCTGGTCTTCCTTCTTCCCTTGCTCTTTCATTGGTTCTCACTCTAGACCCCGGGGCTTTTGCACGTGCTGTCTCGCCGTCTGGAAGGGGGTGTCTACCCTCCTCTGCCCTTTGCACATCTCTTGGCCTAGGCAGACTCCTGGACTGCCCTGGACAGAGTCGACTGCTCCCTTTTGAGGGAGCCGGGCACACTCTCTGTGCATCTTGCTGATACGTAGCACACGGCGGCTTGTGTTGTCCCTGTGCTGTTTCCGTCTCCTGGCAGGGACTGAGCCCAAGCAGGAGCCCGGGAAGAATCCCAGAAACATTTGCCAAAGGTGTCAGTGCTCATGCCTGCATCATCCCAGCCTGGTCTCCGGGGAGCCAGGCCGCCTCTCCGTTCCCCCTCTAGCACACTGCAGATGGACTTTAAAATGGTTCCTCGGGGCTGGCATTTACCAAACAGACCTACATTTCAGTCACAGGCTTTCAAGCCAGAGAAAATGCTCCAGGAGAGGCTGGGGTGGGAGATCAGACCCATGGATGCCCGTAGTTGGAACGCAACCATCATACATGTGGACACAAATACAGGGACAGCGGGCCCAGCATGGAACTATTTTTAGAAGAAAAGATAGACAAAAATTACAAATCATGGGATGTTTGTTAGAGTTAATATTTGGCCTTTAGCTAATGATTTGAAAGTACTTTGAAAAAAACAAAACAAAACCCCACGTGAGGGTGGTGATCCCTTCATTATTGTTTTTTCTCACTTCCCAGGCTCATATTCCCCATTTCCCCACTTCGGCTTCCTGGGATTATCTCCAAAGCAAACTCTCCATCCCCAGGTCCTTGTCTCAGGGTCCGCTTTTTAGGAAAACGCAAACTAAGTCACTGTTTAAAAGCACATGGCTACCCATTAGGGAAAGTCAAGACTTTTATGACTTAATTACGGGATGGAGATAAGAAAATGTTGCTCTTTCATTCTGAGGTTTCACTGCCTATCCTAAGCATCTGGTAAGTTAGACAATGCTCTGCTTCTCTTCCCCCTGACTGGCAGCAATTCCCCCTCTAGGGGCCCTGTCAGTCCGCACTCCCAAGTTATAATCCCCAGAATCAAGCCAGATCAGATATAAAACTAATGTAGGACTATCTAATGCAAACATGCCATTAAAAGAAAAAAAAAAAAGACTGTTTTCTATCATTCTTGGACTTGACCTGTGAAGCTTTCAGAAAGACACATGGAAATAATCACAAGGAAAGGATTTCATGCATTTTTGGAGCAAAGCTTATTTATTCAAATTATCGTTATATTTGGATCCCATCACATTAGAAGCGTTTAAAGAAACTCGTAGGTTTTCTTTTCAGAGCTACAGATTTCTTATTCAATAATTTATTATTATTATTATTTGGTAGAGATAAAGTGACTCAGTTCAACAGTTCAGTTGGAATTTTGTCACATTTTCATGGAAAGGCCAACTACCTGTAAAGTACCAGCTATAGAGGCTTTATTCTTTATTCTAATACATCAGAGGCATCTTGACTTTCTTGAGATTTATTTTTATAACTTTTAATATCAGAAAAAATTCATCACACTGTTCCTTTTAAAGCAGATGCATCAAGACCTCAGTGGTTATAATAAAGATGCTAAAATTAACCTCAGGTTGTTGTGCATCTGACTGTGGACTCCAAGGGCAGTGAAGATCCTGACTTTCTGAAGGACAGAACTTTGACTCTTGACTCAAGTGATGACACTGAGGACTTAAGTGAAGTCTCAACCTGACACGCTTTGACCTGGAAAGGGGTCAGAAAACACGCAGCTCTTGTGTTGCCCACAGAGAGAGTTGATCCTCACATTTCCCCATTAAGACTTGATCATGGGCAAAGAGTGTCTCTGAGCGCTTCTGTAGAAGTAGGAGGTTCTTTACCCTTCCTCTCCCAAACCCAGTCTAGGTCTGAAGATTTGAGCCAGAAATATACTCCATGGGTATGCCATAGACCAAACTGAACTCTCCCCACCCCCAACAAATTCCTATGTGAAAGTCCTAACCCCCAGCGTAATGGTATTTGGAGATGGGGTCTTAGGGAGAATTAAGTTTAGAGGAGGTCATCACAGTGGGGCCTTCCTGATGGGATTAGTGCCCTTGTAAGAAGAGATACCAGAGAGCTTGCTGTCTCTCTCTCCCTATCATGTGAAGACACAGTGAAAAAGCAGCTATCTGTAAGACAGGAAGAGGGTCTCACTAGAAACCAATCACGCTTCTACCCTGATCTTGGAATTCCAGCTTCCAAAACTGTGAGAAAATAAATTTTTGTTGTTTAAGCCATCTAGTCTATGGTATTTTGTTGTGGGGCAGCCTGAGCTGAATAATAGTGAATATAAACTCCAGAAGTACCACTTAGACATGTAGAGAACTCAAATATTCTTACCTCTCTCTTTGAGACTTTTTATAAAACATATAGTTATCCTGACAACCATGGCTCCTGGAATCAAACACACATTGACCACAGACCAGAAGGAAGGGGTTTGGGCCGCTTCTATACTCTTCATGTATGTTTGTCAAATGTGAAGTGTGGGTCAATTTTACTGTGTATAAATTATATTTACTATATTATAATTAACCTTGAATTTTAAAAAATCAATGCTTAAGAAACAGGTTTCTATGAGAAAAGCCTGGAATAACTGGGCTTATTTAATTTAAAAAAGATAAATTTGGAAGCATTTTAACAATATTGGAAATCCAAATTCCAGTTTTCTCCTCCACTTTAAGGGTCATTCTGCACCATTATATTTGGTAAAAAGGGGGAAAAGTGACATTCAGCCATGACTAGTTTATTGGCTTCAGACAGTGTGCAGTGGGCTTGGCATGCCAGTCCAAAAGTCCCCCATGGTGGGGGGGGGGGCTGTTGATCCCTTTAAATCTAATCCTTTTTAAGGATTCCTGGATAAATTTTGCAGATATGCTGGTATACTTTTAAGTGTCCTTGAGGTACCTGTTGGAAAATAAACACACACACACACACACACACACACACCTCCCAAGGACCAATACAAATTCTCAGAAATAATATGTACTAAACACATAAAAAGAAAGTCATTTCTCTAATTGACTCATAACTTACAAGGTTTTGTATGTTCACAATAGAATTGGCCTTAATTGCTCCATTACTGACCCCTTAATGGCAACTTCCTTAGCTATACAAACTCCACTTGTTTCAATTCTTTAACCAGATATTTCTCAAAATATGGTCCTCAGACTACCTGCTCAGAATTATTTGGAATGGTGGTTAAAAGTGCAGATACCTGAAAGTGAATTTCTAAGGAATCTGTATATTAAAAAGTCCCCAGGGGATACCTGGGCGGTTCAGTGGGTTAAGTGTTGGGAGATCGGGCTCTGTGCTGGGCATGGAGCCTGCTTAAGATTCTCTCTCCTTCCCTCTTCTTCTGCCCCTCCCCCTACTCCTTCCCTAAAAAAAAAAGTCCCCAGTGATTATTAAACCACCAAGACTTGAGAACACCCATTTTAACTATTAGGAAAGGATTAACTTTTTTCTCTTTCTACTGGATACAAAACAAGAGCAAACTCTCCCTGCCACCATTTTAGTTTGGAGATAGTGTGGTCCTAGGAATGACTTGCAAAATTGAGTAGTTCGTGTATTCTAAAGATTCCTTATGGAGGTGGATGCCCATTTTTATGAAATGACACAAGGGGGGCCAAGCACGAAGGGAGGCAAAGGAATAGATGGGGCACAAACGGCCACCAACCCATGTGTGTAGGGCGTTTGGCTAGGGCACTGCCTTGAATGATTTCTGTCTAGTTCTCTAAGGTTGGTGGTTTCTTCGTTCTATCCATCTGTTCTTTCTTCCTTCCCACCTTTCTTCCATTTAAAAAACTTAGGTGTATATATGTATAGAACTGAATGAACATTATCCTTGGTTTGTGAATAGCCTCATCATTGGTTCATGCATGGTCTTTAGTCAGTTATTTAATTAGATATTTTAAATAATGCAATAAATACCCAAGAACATAACACCTAAATCGAAAGCTAGGACCCTAACAATAACTTACAATTAACCACATGATACCTTTTATCAAACTATCCTTTGTCATCCCTCACCCTCATCCTCTGCTCATCACTACCTGTTTTGATTTCTCTAGACTTCTTTTTGGTATCTAAATGTATTATTAAAGAATACATTGTGTGTGTGTATAGTGTTTATAGGAAGGGGTCTCACGTTGTCTGGAATCTTTCAGACATATTTTTCACCTATGATTATATTGATAAGGTTATTCCATATTGTGTGGCATTGCAGCTGATCATTTTTAAATGCTGTATTATATTCCACTGTGTACATATTTCATAGCTTATTAATCCACTCAACCGCTGAGGGGGCATTTGTGTGTTTCCAGGTTTTTGCTGTTATGAACAGCACTAGTGACAACATGAAATACAGGAGAGGAGGTGGGTCTGCAGGACCTCTTCCAACTTGCCGGTGAGAATGGATATTGAGGTAATGACTTTGGTAGGAATAGTTTGGCATCATCTACCCCAGCTGGGCGTTCACATACCCTATGGACTCAGCAATTCCACCCCTAAGCACACACTCAACAGAAACTATGGCAATGTGCAATCGGAGATGTATAGATGAACATCCAGAACGGTGGAGTGGTGTATTTGGGACAAGTTTGGAACCCTCAAACTCAGGGAATGGGGTGGGGTGGGGTTGGGAGTGGAAGAGCCTGAGGTCCAGCATGGGGGGGGTCACAAATCCAGGCCCCCACTGCCACCCCTCACAAGGACTCCCCCTGGCTTTGCTTGAGGGGAGGTGCAGTTCTGAAAGGAAGAAACAGTTAGATTGTCATTCCTAGCCCAAGGTTTGGAAGAGGAAGCGGGGTGGTAAAAGAGCTGTCTGAGGTCAGTGAGTCCCCACCTACAGTTCTCAGTTCTCCTAGTGACCTTTCAAACCATGACTCTCGTGCCAGGGACCCCCGGAGCTGAGGTCTGAAGACACTCACCGGGTGACCCAAGGCAACGGCCAGGGCGGGCGAGCGCGGAGCCCAACGATTGCCCCTCGGGTTTCCTCTTTTCTCCACGGAGCTGAGCAGCTGAGCGGGCCTCCTTCCTCCACCACCCTGTCCCTCCCCCTCCAGACACCAAGGTCAAAGCACCCCCACCCACGCAAATTTCAGTTTCCTCTCGTGGTTCCTTCAACTCCGGGCTCTGGGGGAAGGATCAACGATCACTCATCAATGCGGGCCAGCTGTGTGGGAGTTTGCAGACTTGGTCCTAGGAGTCAACAGTAGTAAAACCTGGGTCACCAAGGTCACACGGTGATTAAGTGGCAGACCTGAGGAGACGCTCTGGCGCCCACCTGGTTGGGGGAGCGCTGCTGTGACCTCTGGGAGCCGGGAGCCTGAGCATCGCCCCCAAACCCTCCCGGGGCTGGTGGGCAGCAGCCCTCCCACACTCACCTCACCTGCACAGGCCACCTAAGGCCGCTGAGCGCACCTCACGGTCTCCTTAGATGTGTGTCTTATGTAAAGACAGCTTTCTTGCCGTGGCCAGTCCACAGGTGCTCTCTTGTTAGATTTTTTTTTTTTTTTAAGAATTGTTTTTTTGTGACAGGAGAAGGAAGCCATGTTTTAAAATGCTGTCTACATGCTCAGACATCATAGTGAAGGCTCATGCCCCTGTGTCTCAAAATAAAAGATAATGTGTTAGAGGTCTCACGACAAATAAATCTCTTCTGAAACCCTTTTTAATGGATGCCGCTGATGCCCTGCCCGGACAGACCCTCTTATCAGGCTAATACACCCAGCCGCCCCAACTTCTCTTAAGTGTTGACTCCTGATGGCTCAGGGCTTCCTTTTCTCTGGAGAAGTGACCTCTGCCCAAGGGAGCTGGCTCTCCCAGGGATGTCTAGAAACAGCCCCCTCATCGGCTTGCAGCTAACCTGATACCGTAAAGGCCCCAGCCACTTGTCTGAAAGGGGGTTAACTGTATGGTGTCATTCGTGTTCCAAAGGTACTGCTGGCTTCTGCTAAGGAGAATAGCTTTGCTGCCTCTTTCCCTGACTTCTCCTCTCCCCTTACTTCCTTAATCCATTCCTCCTGAGAGCCCCTCCAATAAATCACTTGCACAAGAATCCCTGTCTCAGCTCTGCTTCTGGGGAACCCCTCCCAAGATACCCTTCAATACACAGAGAATGTATTAATGCATTCTAGATGCTCTAGAGTAGCATTGAAAACTTGGTATATTTGATTCAACATAGAATTTGGTTCAACATTTACCATTTCTTTTTGAGACTTCTTCACTTCTTTGACCTATGATTTAAAAGTGTGTTGTTTTGGGGCGCCTGGGTGGCTCGTTGATTAAACATCCAACTCTTGATTTCAGCTCAGATCATGATCTCAGGGTCATAAGATTGAGCCCCATGTCCCTCCACACTGACCATGGAGCCTGCTTAAGATTTTTCTCTCCCTCTTCCTCAGCCCCTCCCCACCCCTGCTTGTGCTTTCTTTCTCTCTCCCTCTGTCCAAAAATAAATAAAAGTGTGTTGTTTAATTTCCTAGTGTTTGGAGATTTTCCTGTAATCATTCTTTTAAGAATTTTTAGATTAATTCCATTATGATAAGAGAACATACTCTGTAGCATGTATCAGTCATGGTCCAATAATAAAAGCAGAACCACTAGGATATATATCTATATATTATATCTAGTAGAGTGTGTGTGTGTATATATATACACACACATACACACACACATATATATCCTAGTGAGTCTGCTTTTCATATACATACACATATGTTTATGCTTATATTACATTTATATTTATAAGGATTTGTTACAGGGATCTGACCTTGTGCAACTGTTGAACAATCTCCGTAAGGCAGGACAAGCGTTTATTTGGAAAGGGAAGGCAGATGTAATATGGGAAGAGCAACATCTGGAATCCAAAGCATAAGCCCACGAGGACAGGCTGAAACCCATGTCGGTTTTTGTTGCCTCTGACCCTAGTGGTGTGAGTGTCATGAATTAGCCTGGTCCTTAATCATGGCTCCCAACATGTACCTCAAATCCAGGAGTTGGAGGAACTAAGGGGAACCCAGGGGAAGAGGGGCAGCTGCAGCCCAGTCACTGCCTCACATCGGGGAGGTGAGTTAGCACATTGGTGACGATGGGTGTTAGCTTCAAAGTGACTTCTGCTTTGCTGCCTCCTTCGAAGTCTCAAACCCAAATCTATCTTATGGCTTACCCTAACCAAAAACACACCAGAAAAGGAATTCTTGGAAATACAGCTCATACTAGGCAAGTTGACACATTACAAAGCCACCACGGTCCTTCCTTCTTCAGCTTGGAAGCTATGCACATCTCCTTAAACTGTATTTAATCTCCAAATAAAGACCATAGCAACTTCATATTTCCACTGACCATGACACAACTATACCACCATGCAACCCCAAACACACACCCCTTTCCCCAGAAAAGGATACAAAATCCACTCCAACACACACTTTTTAAAATATTTTATTTTATTTTATTATGTTATGTTAGTCACCATACAATACATCATTAGTTTTTGATGTAGTGTTCCATGATTCATTGTTTGCGTATAACACCCAGTGCTCATGCAATACGTGCCCTCCTTAATACCCATCACCAGGCTAACCCATCCCCCCACCCCCCTCCTCTCTAGAACCCTCAGTTTGTTTCTTGGTCTCCATAGTCTCTCATGGTTTGTCTCCCCCTCCGATTCCCCCCCTTCATTTTTCCCTTCCTTCTCCTAATGTCCTTCATGCTATTCCTTATGTTCCACAAATATGTGAAACCATACGATAATTGACTTTCTCTGCCTGACTTATTTCACTTAGCGTAATCTCCTCCAGTCCCATCCATGTTGATGTAAAAGTTGGGTATTCATCCTTTCTGATGGCTGAGTAGTATTCCATTGTATATATGGACCACATCTTCTCTTTTAAAAATCTTTGGGTGAGGGGCGCTTGGGTAGCTCAGTGGGTTGAGTGTCTGACTCTTGATTTTGGCTCAGGTCACGATCTCGGGGTCGTGAGATCAAGCCCCACATTGGACTCTGCACTGGACATGGAGTCTGCTTAATATTCTCTCTCTCCCTCTTCCTCTGCCCCGCCCCTGCAAAAAAATCTTTGGGTGATGTTTACTTTTCTCTTGCATTCCAGAAATACTCTTCCTTACCCTGATTGCATCCTAGCAACACTTGTTCCCCTTAACGATCCGTATCCATCACCCCAATGAATTAAAGCAACCATCCTCTTTGCCTGTTGATTCAATGGCATGACAAACCCAAAGCGGCCAGGTGGCAGTCTCCATTTTTAGGAGGAAACATTGTTGTGTCCTCTAGTGGAAGGATTATTTTCTTTGGAACCAAGACTTCCAGACCAGCAAAGCCTAAAGCTACAGGGATAGGAAGCAAAAATTGTTCTAATGGATCTCTGTTGTTAATAGTGAGAGGATTCACTTTCATTTCCACCCCATGATTCCCAGTCCCATGAATCCTGGCTGCAGGAGAAAGAACACCGTATATCAGTCACTAATATAAACCATTTACTCCACTCCTAAGGGCATTTCTCCAGCCTCGCAAGATGTTGGCACCATAATCGGGTAATAAAAAGGCCACTCCCCCATTCTTGTAAGCTAATTGTTTCAGGATGATGGAAAACGTTGGAAGACCAGTGAACTCTACAATCACGGATGCTTTTCCACATTTTATTTTCTGCGAAATGAGTTCTGTGTCAGAAGTCGTCATGTAGTGTATAGTACCGTGTGTGGTGCCATGACAGTGGACTTATTCTGGAAGTCTATGTTTTGGTAGGAGCACTGCAGGCAGGGAAGGAAAATCCACATCCAGAGTTAACTATCTCCTCCGGGAAAAATAAAGCACTACCCTTCCGTGGTTGAAGCAGTATAATTTAATCAACCTGCCACTAGATATTTGGCGGATTCTCTGGGGAATGGTGTCATCCTGGAGGTTCAGCATTGACTTCTGCTGTTGGCAGATTGGGCAATCAGGAGCGGCTGTAGCCAGACTGACCCTGATAAACAGAAGTCCATGTTGCAGGGTCCATATGTAACCCCTATCCCTGCTGCCATGGCCATTTCTTTCATGACCCCATTGGGCAATGACTGGAGTGACCAAATCACACAATCACGAGGAAATTGGTGTTTCTATAAAACCAATCTGTATACTTGAAACCCTTTAGAAAAGAGGGATTAAATAAAAAAGCAGTTTTAGAAGAAAAAAGGAAAAGAAACAAACTTAGGATCTAGATAGATACCATAGGTTAGTAATCTCAGGAATATCACATGGCAATATTATCAGTAAAGAAGAAAAGCAAATTATTGAATATTTGAAAGGAATGGGTGATTATTTTTCTCTCTCTATCTCTTCTCGTTCTTCTTTTATAATTCTTACACCAAGAAGACCAGAAACCATGTGTGAAACATAAGGGGATATGGTTACACTCAGAGAGTCCTCAGCGTGTTCTGAAGGGAGCAGATGTTAGGGGACCATGGCTCCCTGCAAATCATTCTTGCTTTCTAAATCTGCATTTTCTGCTCCCAGAGTCCTGTTTCTCCTTCAAATCCTGTGTTACGACTGCAGTTTTCTTCCTTCTGGGGGTGGGAAATGCATCCTGGATTTCTACTTTCCTTGGGGGTAGCTGTTTATTTCCATTCACAGATGATATTGTTATTGGTATAAAAAGTAGCAAGGATGCATAAGCCAGCATTTGGTGGCCAATGTTATGTTCAGGTCAATATTACCTAGTAAAATTATTGTGTATTTGTAACTGTATCACTTGAGTGAGTTCCCGTAATTAATATTTTTGTGTCTGTCACTGACTGATAAACTGTGTTTTTCATTTGCTTCTAGTACTTCAAAGCCAATTCATCAAAATAACTGGTTTTACATCTCATTAGGAGATCCAACCATCTATGTTAAAATTGTCAATATTATGCCTCTGATCCCAACATTTTATTATTTTTATTTTTTAAAAAAGATTTTATTTATTTATTTGTCAGAGTGAGAGAGAGAGCATGAGCAGGGGAGGGAAAGAGGGAGAGGGAGAAGCAGACTCCCTGCTGAGCAGGGATCCCGATGTGGAGCTTGATCCCAGGGCCCTGAGATCATGACCCGAGCCAAAGGCAGACACTTAACCGACTAAGCCACCCAGGCGCCCCTGATCCCAACACTTAAAAATGATGTGGAGGAAGGGGCGCCTGGGTGGCTCAGTTGGTTAAGCGACTGCCTTCGGCTCAGGTCATGATCCTGGAGTCCCGGGATCGAGTCCCGCATTGGGCTCCCTGCTCGGCAGGGAGTCTGCTTCTCCCTCTGACCCTCCTCCCTCTCACTGTCTCTGTCTCAAATAAATAAATAAAATCTTAAAAAAAAAAATGATGTGGAGGAAAAAGCACTGGCCTAAGAGTCAGAGTGATCTGGGTGCCAAGCCCAGCTTGGCCTATAAAGACTGTACTTCATTCAGTCACTTAACATCTATGGCCTTCAGTTTATCCATTGATCAAACAAAGGAGCTGAACCAAGGACCCACTCTAAAGGAAATATTAAAAGGGTGTTCTACAAGGGAAAAGGAAAATAATTGCAGAGGGAAGGAAGAAATGAAGAACAACAAAAAGTACATATATAAAACAATGTTAATACATATATACACATATATGTCTAAAATTATGGACTTAAAAATATAAAACAGTAACATTCAGAGAGATAAACGAAATAAAAATATTCTAAAGTCTCTGCATTGAACAGGAAGGGGATAAAAATTCTAGTCATTACTGCATTGCTGGATTTTTTTAAAAAAAATTTTATTTATTTGTCAGACAGAGAGAGACAGAGACAGAGCACAAATAGGGGGAAGGGCAGGGGAGAGGGAGAAGCAGGCCCCCTGCTGAGCAGGGAGCCCCCATTTGGGACTCGATCCCAGGACCCTGGAATCATGACCTGAGCTGAGGCAGACACTTAACTGGCTGAACCATCCAGGCGTCCCTCGTTGAATTTTAATAAGTACAGGTTTGGTTTGCCAGAATTTAGTTTAGGATTTTTGCACATGTATGTATTTGAGATATATAGCTCTCTCAAATTCTATATATGCCTATATATAGAATATATATAAATATAAAATAAAATACAAAATATATAATACATGTATAAGTATATATATATATAATTCTACATATAGTCTCTCTATATGAAACAATGCATCATGATGAAGTTGAGTTTATTTCAGGTTAGTTTTACACTTGAAAATAAATCTGGGTATATGACCTATTTAATTTTTCGGTCAAAATGTTTAATTTGAATTTAATCATGAGCAAAATTATACAAATTCAAATTGAAAGACATTCTTCAAAATGTCCAACTGGCTTGGATTCTTCAAAAATGTCAGTGTGATGAGAGGAAAAAAATAGAAAAATATTCTAGATTAAAAAAGACTAAACAGGGGGCGCCTGGGTGGCTCAATCATTAAGCGTCTGCCTTCGGCTCAGGTCATGATCCCAGGGTCCTGGGATCGAGCCCCACATTGGGCTCCCTGCTTGGCCGAAAGCCTGCTTCTCCCTCTCCCACTCCCTCTGCTTGTGTTCCATCTCTTACTGTGTCTCTCTCTGTCAAATAAATAAATAAATAAAATCTTAAAAAAAAAAAAAAAGACTAAAGAGCAGTGACAACTAAATGCTTTGCAGGATCTGTGATAGGATTCTGAATTTTTAAAAAAGGCTATAAAGGACATTATTGACACAATTTAGGAAATTTGCATATGAGTTGTATATTAGATAATATTATAAATTAATGCTAAATGTTCTTAATGTGATAATTGATTTGTAGGAAGATGCCCTTGTTTAGGGGAAAAACAAGGTGAAATATTTAGGGTAAGTTGCCTTGATATCAGCCACAAATCTCAAATGGCTTAACCAAAGCCAAAAAGTTTGTGTGTAACAGTATATAGATAGGAAACGAAGTGGGGCAAAATATTACGATCGGTGAATCCAGGTGAAAGATAGATGGCATTTGCATTACTGTGTGAAACTTTCTTGAAGGTTTAAAATTTTTCAAAATAAAAACTTGGGGGAAAATGTAGAATAAAATGTAAAATACAAAAAAATGATGTAACAAAATATAAAGTGCTTATTGACGTCAAGGAAATTAACAATGAAACCCAAGGGTTAATGTAAAATGACTTTAAGAGAATACATAATTAAAGAAATTCCGTAAAGAGAAGACTGGAGCATTGACGGAAAACATAGAAGCCTCCCACAGGAATAAGTAAAACTGTCGTTATTCTCAGGTGATATGATTACATATGTACAAATCCAAAAGAATTCACGAACTTTTGGAATTTGCAAGTGAGCTTAGTGAGTTTGCTGAAACCAAAGTCAATATGCAAAAGTCAACTGTATGTCCACCTAAATAAAGAAAGAAAGAAAATTTAAAGAAAATCTCAAGGATGCAGGGGTGGCTGTGCCTATCATCTCTCCTCTTAATTAGCTGACTTGCTTCTACAGAAACGAGGTGCCAAGTGGGAAAAGACTCTACACCACTGGTAGCCCCATCAGTAAGTGGCCCCAGCTGCAGGTGCCATGCTAGGCGTGGGGGTGTTGCTGGAGCACATTCATCAGGCCTCATGACTCTGACCTGCAGGAGCAGGCAGGGCTACTGTTCCACAGTGGGGCAGGCAGGATACATGTGCGTGGAGCTCGGGTGGTACGCTTCGAGGCCTCTTGGTATGCCTTACCTAACTGTAACTGTGGATGGACTGTGCCTCAGCCCTGGCCCGAGGAAGGCATGGTTTCTAGAGGCTCACACGTCTTAGGAAGGAGGGCTTGAGATGCACTACTACTAGGACATCCAGAAGCGATGGCCGAGCCTGAGTGGAATTTCAGTCGTGGAGAAGGGAGGTAATGAGTACCAGGCGTGGCCCTGAGACTACTGGCAGCGACAGGAGTTGCAGTTTGCCCCACTAAGCTCACCCAGAATTCTAAGTCTCCCCTGAGGAAGAGAGATGCGCAGGAACCATTGAAGAGCTACTTCCCAAACGTGTGGGGAAGTGGATCCGTGCGGCACAAGGGGCCGACCATGGCAGCCAAGGGGGTGTGCTGCTCAGCTCCCCTTCAAGAGGGAGCCTGTGGTGAGGAGTGCAGTCCGCTGACAGCCTCCAGCTACAGCGTCTTCAAGATCCACAGCCGCATTCGAGCTGGGTATGTGCTCCCTGGGCACTCCCAGTCGGGGAGGGAAGTCAGTAGGGCCACCCAGGGCCCTGTCATCTCGGCCTGCGGTTCTGTATGCGCATCCATGGGTCCCCAGCGTACTGGCAGAGACTTTCCACAGAGCTGCGTCTCAGTCTGAGGCTCTTCCCGCTCAGATCTCCTCTCTGGCTCTTCTCTTTTCGTATGTGTCAGACCCGGAAGATTTTCCTGACAAGTCCTGCTTCCTTGCTCCTTTATCTTCCACAGGGGCTACCCCTAGTCCATCGCTTGTGCGCCCGGCGATCTTGGTGTTAGATCTACCTTGGGACTCGATCTAGAGACCCAGGGGACCCGAACTGACACAGCCTCAGTTGTGACGCCACAGAAATGCGGCAGGTACCAGGAACCTCACACACAGGTAATCACTGTTGCATTCCGGAAGGTGTCACTTATTTCTAGATCTCTCCTCCTTATTATGGAAACCTAACTTATAGGCAACGAAGAAGAGTGGAGTATATCAAAGAAGAAAGTCTTAATTTTCTATTATTTTATATTTGGAAAACTTGTAACACAGGTATGGGTGGTTTTCTCCTTCCTCTCTTGAACATACATACCCGCTCCAAAAAGAGAAGAGGACAAGTACTGTCTGAGCTTGCGCACAAGTGGTGTGCTGGGGGTGCTGATCTGTGTTGTGAAAGATCTGATTGGCTGTCCCTTAGAAGCCAGCCACAGAGACCTCTCTACTCCCTTGTTTTTGCCAGCTTCTGGGCACCAACTTCAGTATTATCCAGCCAGAACTCACAGACTCAGTGATATTTTTAGGAGGAAAAAGTACTTAATAACAAGACCCTGCTTTTTTAAATAGCATTTTAATTAATGATGAACTCAGAAAGGAAGATTTTACAATTAATTTTCCTCTCAACATCCCTCTCAGTTGTCATGAAACAGCCATAGCAAAATTATTCTCTCTCCTGTATGGAACAAAAACCAAAATACAAAGTTTAATAAGTCTTAGGAAGGCCACAGGGACAGAATGGGAAGTGAATGGTAAAAGTCAAATTTCTTCCGGTTCAGTACATTGGCCTCCAAGTGAACATCTCATGGTACCAGCATGTTACAAAGAGACCCTTGAGGTTCCAGATTTCCTCACTTCCCTTGGCCAATGTCTGGTTACAAATGTGTGTGTGTGTGTGTGTGCACGTGCACAGGGGGGCGGGGGGTAAGGGTGGTGTGTGTGCTGGCTACTGATAAACTTGATGAGAAAGGAAGATGGCTGGTTGGAAGGTAACTTCCTACCTGACAGTTTGGTGACTTGTCAAGGTGACACAATCTGACGTAGACAGAGCTGAGGTCTCCTGACTGAACACGGTGCTTTGGCTACTGCCTCTGTTCTAGCTACGTCTGTGTGCTTCTGAGTTGACTCTTTGTGTTCCTGGCTGCCGCCAGGCCCCCACCACGATTCCACAGGATCTTGACTAACCTGGTCCTCAGCCAGAGGTCTGATTTATCCACTTACTTCTTAACACTTGCTGTATGTGATTTTTTCCAAATGGCTTTGATTTTACCAGCCCTAATATTCTCTGCGAAAGAAGGGTACATTTTTCTAGTAAAAATGTTTTGGTGTACATCATCGTTTATTATAGCCCCCCAAATATATATAAATTAAAACAGTAAAGAATGATTCCTTCGTATTTTAAGACACTAAGTCTCCAAAATTAAGGAACCTATTGTGCTTTGCTCTCTCATTTCAAACATTAAAACACACGAAGTAAAACTGCCAACTTCATTTTCAATTTGAAGCATAAATTTAGTAGAATAAATAAAACACTTTCAGAAATCTCAAGTCAGGAATTAACAGGCTAGAGGCTGAACTAATCATCTTGACATGGTTTGATTATCACTTGGCTTATTCTTTTCACTCCGTTACCTTTTTATCAACACACCGAAACGGAACGCAAATTCTACCGTTAGAGTAGGTACGATAGAGCTGCTAAGAGAAGAAACACTTCCAATGATTCTCTATACCCCTGGACATTTGTCCTGCTTTACAGTGTTGATCTCTCATGTCTTGAGCCTCTTACTGAGCAGGGAATGTTTATCTGTGCACAGTCCGTTCCTCTTTGGGCTGGGATTTTCCCTGGGGTCCGAGGTGCCGTCACTGAGCAGTTCTGAGTGTGCTTCATTCGGCAACTGCAAGACAGATGCATAGACTGCAGCGGGCCAGGACTCCCCGCCCCCCACCCCCCCCCGCACCCCCCAGCCTCCGCGGGGCTGACTCAGCGGGCCAGTGGGGCAGCTCAACCCCACACAACACCACAGTGCTGTGCCGTCCTCCCGAACCCTGGCTACTCTCTTCCATAGACATCTGAAATGCAACGTCAACATAAAATCCGGGACTCCCAGCCAAAATTTCAGGAACATGTGTGCTAACTCCAATGTGCGATTTCCCATGAACTCTCTTCTTCTGTAAGCTCCTTGTCAATGCGTGCTCAGTTCTCAGCTATGATTCTGTCCGGGACGTGATAAGCGAATCTCAAACTACAGATAAGAATTGATTTCTAGAATTGGTTTGTGTTCCACCAAGAGACAGAAGCAGTCCTGTTAGCAAACCATTTGCTCTCAAAGAGCCTAATGTTTTTGCACCAGGAAAAGGGCTTTGCTGACTGCTCCGTACGTGCAGGCGGGCTCGAGGCACTGAGTGTTCCTTTATGCATCGGAGTCATAAACAAATAGCAAATTATGCAACAAAGCCTCTTGAGTGTTCGCCTTTCTGTTTCCTGAGCCGGGGAGCGCTTTCTCACACCCTGGGCAGCTCGGGGAGAGAATGGAAAGGCCCTCTGCTGGAAGCACATCAAATGCAGAAACTAGGCCACTCGGTGCCAGAGGGTTCCCAGGCCCCGGCGGCCATCTGAGACCGAACCCGGGCCTTCTGGAGCCACACTGCTAAGGATTCTGCTGATTTTAAAGAGTGATGTGTGGGAATCCGAGCCAGTGTCAGGTGGCCCTCAGACAGGAAGGAGCTGAGGACATTTGTTACCATTTCTCTCTATATTTTGCCGGTTTCCTTGACAGGTCTGAGGGTTTTGGGGGGGGAGTATGGGAATGATCCTGTAAGAATGGCTCTTTGACTTTATTTCTTTCAAACGGTATGACACTTGCTTTGAAATGTAATCGTGCACTCAAAATTGCCACAGTAAGCCAACCCCAGCAAAGGTGGATTTTATTCTAAAGGTTATTGTACAACTTTTTAAAATTTGTCTTCCTTTTAGTCAATTTTCCAAAGTTTTAAACTTTTCCCCTAAAAACAGAGTAACAGACTCTTTCTTACCTTTGCTCTGCATGGAGCATTCTCAGAGATCATACTCTCACTTTGGACTCCGATGGCTTCTTCTAAAACTACATCAAGGAAGATACAATGGAGAAGACAGAATAACATAAAAATCTTAAAAAAAAAAAACCTTTCTGGTATCTTTAGAAATACCTTTAATGAAGAACTGAGAAGTAAATGTAATGTGTTTAAAACATGTCCCTATTAGAATTGCTGCTTTTAACTACTGGGTATTTACCCCAAAGATACAAAAGTAGGGATCCGAAAGGGTACGTGCACCCCGATGTTTATAGCAGCAATGTCTACAATAGCCAAACTGTGGAAAGAGCCAAGATGTCCAACGACAGATGAATGGATAAAGAAGAAGTGGTATATATAGACAATGGAATATTATGCAGCCATCAAAAGGAACGAGATCTTGCCATTTGCAACGACGTGGATGGAACTGGAGGGTATTATGTTGAGCGAAATAAGTCAAACAGAGAAAGACATGTATCATATGATCTCACTGATATGAGGAATTCTTAATCACAGGAAACAAACTGAGGGTTGCTGGAGTGGGGGGTGGGGTGGGAGGGATGGGGTGACTGGGTGATAGACACTGGGGAGGGTATGTGCTCTGGTAAGTGCTGTGAATTGTGCAAGACTGTTGAATCTCAGATCTGTACCTCTGAAACAAATAATGCAATATATGTTAAGAAAAAAAAAAAGAAGAAGGTAGCAGGAGGGGAAGAATGAAGCGGGGGAAATCGGAGGGGTAGATGAACCATGAGAGACGATGGACTCTGAAAAACAAACTGAGGGCTCTAGAGGGGAGGGAGGTGGGGGGATGGGTTAGCCCGGTGATGGGTATTAAGGAAGGCACATTCTGCATGGAGCACTGGGTGTTATGCACAAACAATGAATCATGGAACACTACATCTAAAACTAATGATGGGGATTAACATAAGAATAATTAAAAAAAAAAGAATTGCTGCTTTTAAACTTTTATTGCCACATTTCATCATTGTCATTTACAAGGGGCACTGAACCTGGGTTAGGTATGCCTCGTTCCCTTTATTCAAAGGAAATTCTTCGGCCCACCGTTATTAATGCCCAAGCTCTGAGATGCCTTTGAAGCAATGGTGACAGACTTGCCTCATCCTATACTCTTCCTTCCACCTGGCCCTTCAGAGGACCGGAGGAAGTGCAGGTGTGTGAGGAATGCTTGCCAGGTGTGGGTGTGATCTTGATCCAAAGACAGTGACCATACTACAGATAACTTGGGCTGACTCCCAAGTTTTCCAACACTGACAACCTATTTTGTATGCTATATCGATTCCTGGCTTATCAGCCTTACCCTAACCCCCAAAAGTCTGAGAAGGGAGCAAGTGATAATCAAACCATGTCAAGATGATTAGTTCAGCCTCTAGCCTGTTAATTCCTGACTTGAGATTTCTGAAAGTGTTTTATTTATTCTACTAAATTTATGCTTCAAATTGAAAATGAAGTTGGCAGTTTTACTTCGTGTGTTTTAATGTTTGAAATGAGAGAGCAAAGCACAATAGGTTCCTTAATTTTGGAGACTTAGTGTCTTAAAATACGAAGGAATCATTCTTTACTGTTTTAATTTAAAACTATAACTAAAGCAAAACCAAAGTATTCTAACATTTGACAGTTTGTTATGTTTTCCAACAGGGTTTTATGTTGCTAGTTCACTTTTTAAGCTCAATTTATGCTCATAACAAAAAACCAAATGAACCTAATTATATAATATAGGTAAGCAAAAGATAAATTCCTGTGACAGGGATAGTTCTGAATGACAAACAAAAAGCCTCAAAAGTTAAATGTAATAAGTGAAATATACACACAAGTCAAACGATTCAGCGTATAGCAAAGAACTGTTAACCTGTATCCTGTAATTTTTATTACTAATGTTTCTCAAATTTCCCTGGTAGAAGGCTAAAACCCTATACACTGCAGCATCTGTAGGCACGGTGCGAGGCAGACATGCAGTTTTTTTAAAAAGTGAAAATAGGGAAAAAATAAGGCTGTGTCAGGTCCTTAAAAACCCAGATCTGGAGCTGTGGGAGGGCAAACAGAAAATTTAGAGTTAACTAAGAGTCTACATAGGTATTACTTTTCAGCTTTTTCTAGTGCTACCTACAAAGTTACACATTCATTTCCAAGCGCCTTCCATTCTGTCATGAAGAACAACACGCACCATCATGTATGACCGGGTGTGAGATGGGGAGGCATCTGAAATGTCTTTGAACAGACCTGTTAGAATCTCATCGAGTTTGTCCACCATAAACTTCGCATCTTCTTCCGTGAAGCACATAGGTGGTTTTATTTTAAGCACATTTCGATGAGGTCCGTCGGCACTGAGAAGGACTCGCTTTTCTTTCATCCTAATTTGGGCAGGAAATATGCGTGAGTGCATACAACTGGTAACTAAGGTTACGTAAGAATGATGTGAAGAGGGGTGCCTGGGGGGCTCAGCTGGTTAGGCGTCTGCCTTCCACTCAGGTCATGGTCCCCGGGTCCTGGGGCGCATTGGGCTCCCTGCTCAGCGGGAAGCCTGCTTCTCCCTCTCCTTCTGCTCCTCCTCCCGCTTGTGCTCTCTTTCTCTCTCAAATAAAGAAATAAAATCTTAAAAAAAAAAAGAATGATGTGAACATAGACCAGTTAAGTATTCTCATGTAAGCAGCCCACATTTATAAATTGCATGCATCTCCAACTTCCCTTATTTGGAGAGATGCGAAGAAATAAGAGACGCTTTCAAGGAGGGGGAGGGGCATGTTTCAAACCGGGACATCAGTCAGGTGTGGGGGTGCACTTACTCGTAGATGACATGTTGAGCTTCATCTGTGGCGGGGGTCCTCTTCTGACGGTCCTTCACCAAGTCAATTCCAATAAACAGGCCAATGCCTCTGAAGAAGGTAAAGAAAGAAACTTGACAGATGCTCTATCAGACACCGCATTGTCATAAAATATTAACACTGTTCCCAAACTTCAGTTTAATTCAACGCTGGATATGATTCCCCATAGGGGTAACTGTTATTGATTCTAACTAATCCAAGATATCAATTCAGTGTCACAGGTCTGTCCAGTTTTTGAACCAAGCTGGTTTTGTCGTCCAGTTTTTTTCTTTACTTAATTGTAAGAGAAAAAATCTTAAAAACAATCTTTTATGTTATTTAGTTTCTCAGGACATTAATGATTATGTTTAATGTTTACATATATCTATGAAAAACATCAAGTTTTCCAGGATGTCATTTTAAATAATTTTTTTTTAAAGATTTTTATTTATTTATTTGACAGAGACAGTGAGAGCAGGAACACAAGGAGGGGGAGTCGGAGAGGGAGAAGCAGGCTTCTTGCGGAGCAGGGAGCCCGGTGCAGGGCTTGATCCCAGGACCCTGGGATCGTGACCTGAGCTGAAGGCAGCCGCTTAACGACTGAGCCACCCAGGCGCCCCATTTTAAATAATTTTTAACAAATCATTTAGAGTTACTTTAAGTTCCTTCTTCTCATCTTTCAGGGGCTGAAATTATATTGGCTTTATTTTTTTTTTTTAAGTATAAAATTGAGAAAGATATACACCCAAAAGTTAACAGTGGTGATATCAGGATTCTGGATTAAGAATGAGTTTTGTTTTTTTTTATGTTTTTCAGTGTTTTCTAGATTTGGTTTTATGGAATTTATTTTAAATTTGTAAGATAAAATTTAAGCTATTTTCATTGGAAAAATGAATAAGCACATGACAAGTTCATGATAAACATACCTGATGTCTCCTATCAAAGTATGTTTAGCCTTCTGTTTATTGAGTAACTCAGTAAGATAATCCCCTACTCTAGTGGCATTTCCTTGAAGGTCTTCATTTTCGATTATATTCAGGACAGCCAAACCAACAGCAGAAGATACTGGATTTCCTCCATACTGCAGAAAAAAGATTGAAAAAGCATAATAGTTGAGTTAGTGGTATTGCTTCATCCATGAGAAATTTGGCTCACACATAGGCAGGTAGAGCTATAATTTCAATAAGTTTTTCCCTTGTGCTATAAACTTTTTAGATTCAGAATATAATGTGATTCTATTTGCTTACAACTGAGTAAAAATTCACCCCGAATTATATTTTCTATGCTGCATAATTGGTATGGAGGACTATCAGGGAATTTGTTAGTTCATCCAAACAAAAACCAGACACTGCTTTGGGAACTAAGGATTTCAGAGTGTGGTTCAGTGAGGGGGATATGGGCTTCTGCCCCTGAACAGTTGTGTGAAAACAGCTAAACAATGACATTTTCTCCGAATAATTTATGTCCTTAGATTCGAATCTTACTTTTAGTTGTCACAAGTCCTACTACACATACAGCACAAACTATAATAATTTTTCCAAGCTTAAAGTTCACGACTTATGGGGGTAAAACCAAGGAAATAAAATTTCCCAAAGATAGAAAATTTAGTATCTTCTGTGACAGTCATATAACATTTATAGTTCTGTATCATCCAAACACTTTAGAAATGTTTGGGGAATTTAAATGTGATATAAAATAAAGAAGATCATATCATCTGTGGATGAAACATCATAACCTCTAGAGTTAGCAAGGCAACCATTTATCACTGGAACAATTAGTCATTTTAGAAAGGGGAAAGATACACAAGGAAAAATACAAGGAGAATTATGCCAGATAGAATGAAATATGGTTAGATCAAAATTTGGCTTAGGTCCTGGGGTGGTTAGCTGGCAATCACTTTATTCTTTATTCTTTACTACATTGGCAAGAAGTGTAAGAACACACAGTATTTTTCCCTGTAAGCATAAACCGGGAGGCCAACATTTACCGTATTGAAATATTCCATCCCAGAACTGCTGAAGGCTTCTGCGATTTCTTTGGTTGTTACCACGCATGCCATTGGGTGGCCATTGCCCATTGGTTTTCCCATTGTGACGATGTCTGGAACAAAGTCTTCACCATGCATTTGGAAGCTCCAGAAATGTTTCCCAACTCGGCCAAAGCCCACCTGAACTTCATCAGCTATAAACACACCTCCTGCTCTGTGTACGTATCTGAAAAGCGAAAGGGAAGTCTAACGTCTTCAGGTCACTGAGAGTCCCCAAACCCACCCACAAAGATACAGATTATGGAGGACTTAAAAAAATGTTGTTAATTTGAGGTCTGGAATCGTTGTCAAAAACAGTTCTGTGCTCAAACCCCCAGTGACACCTATGTGATGTCACTGACTTTGAAATATAATCACATACTTTCCAGAGTAGACATATTCTTATTATTCAGGTTTGTGCTGCTTCAGTTAAGCTCTACTGTGGCATTTTAAGTGGGAAGAGAAAGACGTGAACAAGAAGTAGTGTTTAGCAGGGTTAATCTTCAAATGTTTACTCATTGGTAAGGCATGGGCACCAGCCAGAGACGATGTCAGGCTGGGAACTGGGGCAGAGCCCGGAGGCCCCCCCTCGGTGGACCATGTGTAAACCCTTTATTTGCTGGATCTTGGGAAGGTGGAGGGTTTCGCGGGGTCCTGGCATGGCAGGCATGCTGAAGTGGCTATTTACCAGCTAGTCTGGAAGTACTTCAATATTTTAACCAGTATGGCCTTGCAGAACTGTCACAGAGCCTTCAGTTTGACCCAGAGTGCCCAAGTCAAGTACATACTCTGCCACTTTCTGGAAGTAGCCTGCTGGAGGAATTATTTGTCCGCCACAACTCTGCATGGATTCAGCAATAAAGGCAGCAATCTATACAAGAGAAGATGGGGTCAAAGTCCATTAGGTGCCCCTTGAGCCCCCTAAAAAAGAGGACTTCTTACAGAGCAGGTTATTTTCAAAATGGTTGGGAATGGGCCTGTGGAAGGTGGCAAGTCGCAAGTAGGCCACTTGGTGACAAAGATGAGAAGAGATGTCCGTGCTGGAAGAGCAACTGATCTGAAATTCATCCGTTTCTGAAATTCTAGAGTACCAGTGACACCACCATGAGAAATGGAAGAGAGAGCAACCTCCGGTTCTCCATTATTAATTCAAACGCAGTGTTTTCATTAGGATCAACTGAGCAAGAACGCTGATCAGTCTTTGACATCAACTTCTAAAAAAATTACCCAGGTTCTAACCCCATTACCGAGGTGCCTGTTCCCTCAGCTGGGTGATGAGGACTGCCTGAGCCTGGAATTTGCTCTCGGGAAAGGGGAGGGTGACTGGTGGCCACACAGGTTAGTTACTGTGCTGTATTTCTAGTTCTTACCCTGAACCGGACTTAACGGAATCAGGCAATTCACAAGAGGAATTGCAGAGGGAATGCTCTAGAGGGGAAGAAAGGAGGAGTAGAAGATAGGTAACACTAAATCAAGAAGAGAAAGCATAGACAAGATGAGATATGAAGTCAAGAGAACCGAAGTTTCCGTCCAGACTACATCTCAGTAACTAGATTACCTTGGCTTAAGTTCTTCACTTTTAAATATTTCATTTATTAGCTATAAAATGAAGCCACTGGACCTAAGAGATTGCTTCTCTAAAATCCCCTGACTTTTCAAGCACATCTAATATTCTGAAGCTTCCATCTTATATTTGCTCATTGCTTTCAGCATTGTTAACAGGACAGCATCGGGTCCATAACTACTGAATGTTAATGTTCTCAAAAAGTTCTCCGAACCCTTTTGGCAGCAAAAAGACCATGTGATCTTGGTAATGTAAACTTTTTTCTGGAAGCACTCTTTACCGTTTGTGTAAGGAGGGATGGGCTACCCTTGAAAAAGAAAAGCATATGAAGGTCTCCAGAACAGGTAGCGCTTAGGGCTAGTTGCACAGATGTCACATCTGAAGATACAAAAAATGACTGGGATGGGAAGAAAACATCCCGTTAAGAAACGCAAATGACTCTCCAATCACTAAGATAAAAGTATTTGCATTGGAAAAAGGAAAGGCTTCATTTTTATCTCAATTAAGATTTTTTGGGGGGCGCCTGGGTGGCCCAGATGGTTAAGCATCTGCCTTAGGCCCAGGTCATGATCCCGGGGTCCTGGGATCGGGCCCCACATCGGGCTCCTGGCTCGGTGGGGAGCCTGCTTCTCCCAATCCCTCTGCCTCTGCCCCTGCTCATGCGCGCTCTCTCTCTCTCTCTCTCTGTATCTCTGTGTCTCAAATGAATAAATAAAATCTTTAAAAAAAGTTTAAGATTTTTTTTTATTTTATTGCCCTGTTGATGCTATAAGCCAGTTTAAAGGCAAAGCATGTGTCAAATCACTTTAAAACTCCACATAAGTAACCCCCAAACGGGCTGAAAATTTATGTTAGGCTGAAGAGAGTAGGGTGAAGACCGAGAAAATGGAAACTCTTTTTTCTTACTCTGGAGGATTCTGGTTCTGTCTTCGAAGCCCAGGCTCAGGTTGGAGAAACACCTGCCTTGGCTAACCCAGGCTCTGCAGCTTTGGGTAAGTTGGACCAGTTCGAGGGAAGCAGCATGGCTTCCTGGGCCCGGGAGCCTGCACTGGCTCAGAGGTCCCAGGGCCACTGTGCCTTTTCCCTTCCCTTCCTCATATATCAGCCCACCCCCCAATGCTACTTGCATTTGGAAGAGTCTGTCCATGGGCCTTTTCTAATCCCCACTCCCCCTCCCCCTTTGGGCCAGAGTCAGCAACCCACTGGGAAAGTGAGAAATTAGGCCACCAGTTCTGAAACAGGCATAATGACTGCATTTTCAGAATAAATAAAAATAGTCTTAGAGGTATGATCATAATAACACACTTTTTGAAATATGAATCTAGTGAAAAGCAAGCAGAGAAAAACAGAACGGGGATGGAGATCTAATCTTTTTCCACCTCTCCAATGTGTCACAGTGATTTCCATCCACTTTATAAAAGATGTTACACTGTTTCCAAAGCTGTAAATACACACCTTCCTTCCACTGTTATGAGCTTCTTCAATAATTTCCTTTACTTCCTCTGCATAAGCGCTGGCTGGGTCTGCATGATCTTCTCTGTATTTGCCTCTGTAAGTATCTGGAGTTGGTGCCTGGAAACAACCAAAAGGTAGAGTTTCTCAAGATTTACCTCTCAGACAAATGAACTTAAAACAAACAAACAAACAACAACAACAACAACAACAAAACGGCATTTCCCCACAAGAGCATACTGGAAAGGTGACCATGTAGGTTTAAGTGACTCTAGGTTCTTTTGTTCTTTTTCCTTAACATTTCTGAATTCTGTGAAAACTAAGATCTTTGCATTTGTGAACAGGAGCTTGGATTTGCTCCTAGACCTTTATAAGTCAAGACTACATCCCTATTTGAATCAAGAGCAAATTCACATGACAAGTGTGATTATTGTATTTGAAAATTTCAATGGATGAAAATTGTATTAATTATTCTATACTGAAAATAAACCAACACTTACCAACTATATAGCAAATTGTAATCATTCTGAAAACTAGAATGCCTTAGCACAGATATCAGGTCTTACCATTTTGAAAGAAGGAATTGATGACTCGCTTAAGAAAGTCTACTGATCCTTAATTAAACCAAAGGGGTTTTAATATTTCAACAATAACTTGATTGGTTTCTTTATTTTCTTCACTATTTATTTTACTTCATAACTCTACATAATACTTTAGCATAGAGCAGTATAATTTTGAGACATTCATACACACTAGATTCAACTCCAAATTGAAGCTAGCATCAGTAGATAGGAAAAGTAATTAAAGACCAAAAGGCAAGAAAAATAAAATGATAGCTGTGAATAATAGCCTTCACTAATACCACATTAATTTGCTAATTGTGATACTCATCGATGGATTTTAAGCCACATCCTGTCATTAACCAGCTTTTTGACTTTAGTAAGTCAAAGTAACTGCTCTAGATTTTATTTTCTTTTTCGTAGTTTCATTTTGATGAAAGGATTGGACTGGATTATCATTAGGCATTCTTCCAGTACCAGCTTTCTGATTCTTGGACTCTTAAGATACTTACCACATGCACAAATGCTTTCTTGACATCTTTGCCCTTTCGGAATTTATATGGACTGATCTCAATTAAAGATGATAGGTGACCATGATAAGCACTGGAAAGAAAAAGAACAGGAACCAAAATCACTCAGAGAAGGAAGTTTTTGTAGTATATGAAAAACAGCAGTGTACAGCATCTAGGAGAATCTCAACCTTAGTGCCAGACTTAACTATACAAGATCTAATTCTTCATGGCAAGACTGGCCATTTAATTTGTCCAGTTCTCCTTATTCATGTGATAAAACACATAGGAAACCAAATATGGATCCTCATAGACAATTTTTTTTTTAAGCAGGAAAAGAAAACTTAATTTCTTAGGATGATATTAGATGTGCTAAATTAGATTGTCTAAATGCAAAAATTATTTTCTATAGCTTTATGGAAAACTTGCCAAGTAAGTATGCTTTAAATGTATTCGACAGTTACATTCTAGTGAATTTTAAAACAACTTTATATCACAGAATGGGCTGTGTTTCTGTCTGGAACAGTTTCTATGGGATGTCGGATTGCATATGCTGGGCAAATACAAGTTGGTAAGGGCAGGAGGTCTCCTCAGGAAGAACTAAGATTGAGAGATGACCAAGTGGCTATGAGATTCTTTTCGCTTGCTTAAAATACAGGTGGCTATAATATTCCCTTTTCTGTTTCTTGCCCAGAGGCATAAGTGGGAGATCTGGAAAAGAAATTTTAAAAAGCCCACGAATAGATAAAACAGAGAGAGAGGACTTCCCTTAGCAAGACTAAAGATGCACCACAGTAAGTATCAGAATGATACGTATGTATCAGTAAGTATCTATCAGCATGAGAACAAAGAGAAGACTGGGACAGAAGGCCAGCTCAGAGACACCTCCACACATAGATTTAACACAGTGGACACTAGGTGGATTTCATATGAGGTAGTAGAAGAAAATAGAGAAAACATCTTTGTGATCTGGGGGGTGTGGTGGGTGTAGGGGGAGAGATATTCACAAAACTTATATCACATAAACCATATGATGAAAACTTTATCTATTTGATTTGATGAAAATTAAAGATTTTGGTTGAAGGATACCATGGACAAAGCTAAAAGATAGATGATAGTATGGGAAAAGATATTTAAAATGTTTCAAACTACAAAAGGATTAATGCTCACAATGGTGGTTCTCAACTCTGCCTGCATAGTAGAATCACTTGGGAAACTTAAAAATATATACTGTTTCCGGGGATCCACCACTGATTTTCTTTTTTCTTTTTTTTTTAAGATTTTATTTATTTATTTGACAGAGAGAGACACAGCGAGAGAGGGAACACAAGCAGGGGCAGTGGGAGAGGGAGAAGCAGGCTTCCCGCGGAGCAGGGAGCCCGATGCGGGGCTCAATCCCAGGACCCTGGGATCATGACCTGAGCCGAAGGCAGACGCTTAACCGCTGAGCCACCCAGGTGCCCCCACCACTGATTTTCTTTAATTGGTCTGGGGTGGGGCCTGGGCATTGGCATTTAAATAAATTTTTCCCAGATAATTTTAAGACACAGTCAAGGTTGAGATCTTTTGATCTAGACTATATAAGCAAACACAAACCAACAAGAAACAGGTGGGAATCCCAATAGAAAAATGGGCAAGGAATACACATTCTAGTCCTGGGAACCTAGGACTATGTTACAGGGCAAAGGAGCCCTTGCAGGTGTGATTAAATTAAGAATCTTGAGGTGGAGAGATAATCCTGCGGGGTCCAGTGGAATCACAAGAGTCTTTACAAGTGAAAGGAGGAGGCAGGGGGATGGTGGTCAGAGGCAGAGGAAGCGAGGTGAGGATGGGGGCCACGGCAGGACCGGCAGAATGGCTGCTTTGATGATGAAGGGGTGACCCCGAGCAAGGAATGCGGGCAGCCTCTACAAGCCGGGCAAAGCAAGCAAACAGAAGAAGCCTCCAGAAGGAGCACAGTCCTGCTGACACCTTGGTTTTGGCCCGGTGAAGACCCATTTGGATTTCTGACCTACAGAACTGTGAGGAAATAAATTTGCGTTGCTTAAGCCACTATGTTTGTGGTAATTCAGCCACTACGTTTGTGGTAATTTGTTACCGCAGCAGTAGAAAATGAAGAGATGATCCGACACATAAAACAAGAGAAGCCTATAAAAGGGCAAGAAATGAGGTATGTGTTCAATTTAATCCTCTGTGACTGAGATGAGTGGGGTGGAGAGGTAGAAAAAAAATTAAAAGAAAAAATCTTAATAAAGATGGGGGTTGTCAGCTTTCTTGTTTAAAATGTACTAAATTCATGTTAAGGAGATGAGACTAAATAATGGCTGGTAATAGTCTCAGACTAACAAGAAAGTATGATCTTTTTCTTGGTTTCTTATTTTCTTTAAAATTTGCTCTAAATTATTATCTTTTAAAATGATTACAGTGGGTAGTCACAACAGTGATGTGAACGTAGAGAGTTTGAAGAAATCAATTATATTTTTATTTTGGAAAATACTGAGTTACTCATTAGAGTGGCTCAATAAATAATGATTCAGGCAAAGCCCATGAGGCCATGACAGAGCATCCAAGAGAGCCTCCCCCGTTTGCAGGAACTTGGACGGAATTACATATCCTTCAGGCCTCAGCTGACCTTGATACCTTACTACATAATAAAATCATTGTGCCATATATCCGCCCTCCTCCCCGTGTGCTTGTAGAATTAGTATGGACAGGATCAACACAATTTTGTCTCTTGAAAGAGCTTCTTGCTTAGAAGTCTTGCATCCCAAACTTACTGGTCAAGGGTAATCACATCTTGGTGGCCTCTGAATTGCCGAGCCAAACGTAAGGCTAAGTCATTGGCTTCAGATCTATTAAGAGATCACAGAGAGAGGGGACAAGGTGACATAAGCTCTTTTAAAAATATTTCAAAATGTTAATTACAAAAGTTGTAAGATCCCAGTTTTTCAGAAATGTGTGGGGGAAATAAGTGCAAGTCCTCTCTTTCCCCTTTAGTCTCCCCTCCCGCCCCAGCAATCTCACTTCATCCTTCTAATACAAGTTCCCCAGATGTCTTCAATAAAGAATGAGACACACAGAAGAAACCCAATGCAAAGGATACGCTGCTCATTTCAAACTTCTGCCCAATTCAGCTACAGGAGTAGGTGACTAACTTGGAGGATGTTAGGAAGCCCGCATTAAGCCTGATCTCAAAGGGAGGAAGGGGAGCGCGAGAGCCCATCAACTTGACCACTAAACTATGTTGTCCTGACTCAATATTTGATCAGCTCCTTACCGACAAAAATAAAGATCATAATTTTTCTATCTGGCTTAGATAGTCTATATATACAACTCAGACACAGAAGAAGAAAATGATCATTTGTGGGATGTTTACTATCTGCCAGACATCATGCTGAGGGTTTTGCTTGCATTTATTCTCGTAACTCCTTTGCAAGGCAAGGGTTGCCATCTCCTTTATATGGATGAAGAAAGAGCCTCAGAGAGGTTAAGGAGGCAGAATAAGTTCTCGCAGCTAATAAGAGGTAGAGCCAGCATTCAGACTGAAGTCTATTTAACTTCAAGATTACTCTTTGTCCTAACCCAGGCTCTATCACCTTCAGTCTCTGGTGACAGCGCTCCTTGGGGCAATCCCTCTTTGACAGTATAGGATTCTTTAGAAGTGAAAGTCAAATATTATGGCATTTATTTATTGAAGGCAAAAATGCTTTATAACAATAAGTTAGATCCTAAAATACCTTAATTCTTTACAAAGAAAAAAGGACGATCTTCTGCTTATAAATTTGGTTTTAAAATCTCATTGCAAAGATGAAAGTGAATCACAGAATCATAGAATCGAACATTTACAGAATTTCTAATAGTTTTAATACATTTATACATATACTTAATTTTAAAAATATGAGTGTACACTGTATGCACAGCTTTCCTCCCAATATAACGTTGCATTGCAAGCTTTTCATGTCATTAGATGTGTATTTCCAAAAAACTTATTTTTAATGTCTGCATAATATTCCCCAGAATAGATATATAACTTGAATTTACAGAATGTAAAAGTTGGGACATACCTATTTTGAATTTACTCCTTCCTTTTTTGTATTTGTGTTGAGGACATTGCCCAAGAAACAAGTCAATCAAAAGTCTTACAAAAGTTATAGCTTGTTTAGTAGAATTCTTTCTTTGCTAAAACCCCTCATTCATGCCTTAAAGAAACTATGTAGGCCCATTGATTCTTTAGCTACTTACTCTACTTCCTGAGGAGGTGAGAGCTATTTGACCGGTTAGGTTTTCTCACATGAACCTAACCTTCAGGGATACTAAAGCATGCTAGGTAAGCTTTCCCCATCTTTCACCAAGGAAGCCATGGTAATAAGAAGTTGAGTTGCATGCACATGTTAATCATCAGTGGCTGGGTCAAAACCCCTAGAAAACGCTGTTGGGTATCCTATCGACCACAATCTCATGAAGTAAAGCCGAAGAACCAGAACCATCAGGGCCCCATCGTGTGGTCACTTAGTACATGGCAAAAATCTCAGGAAACCTTAGATGTCTGGGCTCCTCCAGGAATCAAGAAGAAAGGTATGCGTGAGAGAGTAAAAAAACCAGATTGGTGGGAATGGGGGTGGGGGCGAAACCTGGAAACATACCCTGAATTTGTAAAATAGCAAACAGAGAGTTTCTCCGGCAGGGTTGCTGCAAGGCGCCTGGCGTACTCCACAATATTGTCGTGGAGGAATCGAGAATTTGTGTTTAGCAGTTCCATCTGTTTCAGGGCAGCCTTGACCACTTCTGGGTGGCAGTGTCCCACTAAGATTCAGAAGACAAAAACCCAAAAAAGGAATTACAATTCTAAATTCCTGGAGTGATGGGGATTCTGAAGCAAGGGGGAAAAAAAAAAAGGCTGAGCTGCTTTCTGTCCCACGCTGCGCTGTAACTTTTCCCGGCTAGGACTACTGGCCCATCCAGCCAAGGAACAGCAGCTACTGCACCTCCTGGGGCAAATATCAGTGGCGCCGTGTCTGCCCTACTCCACAAATGTACCCTTCCCAGCACTACAGAGACAGGACATTTACCGTGGGCAACGTTGTTGATGCAGTCGAGGTACTGTTCACCTGTCTCGTCAAACATGTACTGCCGCTGGGCTCGCACTATTTTGATGGGATCCGCAGCAAAGAAAACTTTGCATGAGGGTCTAGAAATAATGAAAGGAAACACTTTGGTCTGGAAGGACTGCTCAGTGTTTTTCCTTCTCAAGGAGGGTCATGATCAGTGGAAAATTACAGTTACATAAAGGAAAGGGAAAACACAACCTGGGTGACATACGTTATTTTTTTTAAATTTCATATTAGCCTGGAACCTTTTACCTTAACCCCCCATTGGTGACACTGCTCACATTTCATATGTTTGTTATATTAAATTTGCCATGATTTGACAACTCTGTTTAGAGGCACATGAATCAACTCTGACAACTCTAATTACACAAACCAATAACTAATTTTCTTCTGGGAAGTTTTGTTCTACCAGAAAACAAAACAAACAAACAAACTTTTTTTTCCCGAGGTTTACTATGTGTCAGGAACTGACAAATATTACAAAATCATTTCATTTAGTCCTCCCAATAATCTTATGAAACAGGGGTTATTATCATTCTCATTTTTATAGGTGAGGAAACTGAGACACAGAAAAATCAAGAAACTTGTTCAAGATTACACAGCCAGTAAATGAAAAAAACAGAATTTGAAAATAGACGGTCCTATACCACAGCCCAGGACAGTGCTTGCTTGCTTGCTTCCTCTCTCTCCCCTTCTAACCTAATTGATAAAGAAATGAATAGCACTGAAAGCTAAATACAAATAAATGGGTAATAAATACTACAAAAGATTTTATAGGAGACCATTTTCAAGTCTTTTGAGTGGTATTTGTCCTGTATCAAATGGATTTTCCATTCTCAAATAATGAAATCCAATTATTCTTCTAACCTCTTAACCCATTACTTTGAACATAATAAAAAGTCATCCATATTTTTGGTTATTTGGATGAATGTCTGGAATATAAATTTTAGCGACATAGAAACATCACAAAGTTTTCTGATGTTGGCCCTATGGACATGTAGAAACTAAAATGGAATATATTATTATTATTTAAAGATTTTATTTATTTGTGAGAGAGAGAGAGAGCACAAGTAGGGGGAGCGGCAGGGAGAGGGAGAAGCAGGCTCCCCACTGAGCAAGGAGCCTAATGAGGAGCTCGATCCCAGGACCCGAGGATCATGACCTGAGCGGAAGGCAGATGCTTAACCCACTGAGCCACCCAGGCATCCCTGGAATATATTATTTTTATTTTGGTGATTTTGCATGCACACACACAAAAAATGCCACATGCATTGGAAGGTAACTGGATGCTTGTATATTAAATTGATACGCAACTGTTTAGAAAGTATTTTGTGTATAGGCAATCTTAATTTAAAATTTAAATTAAATGCCTCAGATTAAGCATCATCAGTTAAAATGAAAACAATATTTAGTGAGAATTTCTTATTGGCTCAATCCCAGCTGTTAGTTTATACCCCTGAGTTAAAAGCCAAAGAAAACCTTCGTCATGAATGTGGGCTGTTAACTGCAGACTTCACCTTCCCTTGTTAACGGTACTTTCCACCTCGCCACTCAGACTTCAGGTAAAATTCTTTCAGGCTGTCCATGGCTACATTCCTCCTTTCACAGAATTTCTTCAGTTCACGTTAGAAGTCATTGGGTTTGCATTGGAATCTAACTACATCGGATTGAAAACTAACAGAAAGGAGTGGTGATTAGAAAAGAACAAGCGGGTGACTGGGTAATGAGGGAGGAATCGGATCATTTTGGCTTTCCCTACGCAGGGATGAGAGATGTTCTGATGTTGGCCCTATGGACATGTAGAAACTAAAATGGAATATATTATTATTATTTAAAGATTTTATTTATCCCACCCGGGGTGGGATAAATACCGGTCTCCTAAAAGGCCATCTAGAAACCTTCCCGGTTGAGACCAGGAGATGAGTAGGAGGAGCCGCCCAGCATTTCTCAGGAGAGGATACCAGTTATTTTCTTTCTTATGCGCCCCCGCCCAGTCCTCTCTCTGTTCACCCGCGACACTGTTTGTTAATTACGTGTGACTATTGCAGGCCTTTGACAGTGGCCACAATCATCACTGATACTTAGATGTGCCTTTTTAAAAACCAGATGCCGCTTACTAATCTCATTTGCTCGCTCCTGTGAAGCAGAAAACTATTCCTACTTCCACAGAAGAAGAAATTAAAGTAATTTGACAGAGGTCACACAGGTAACGAGACAATGTACTAGGACCAGAGCCCAGGTCAGACTTAAGGTTCAGTCCTGTAGGCTTACCAGTATTTCACCCAGTCTTTTATAACACGGGCAAAACAAAAGTAGACAGGAGAGAACACTGCACTTTTTAATTGTAATGAGGGCACAGCTTGGGAGACCGAGGTGGGTAAGTGGCATTTTACCCTTAAGAAAGTGTTTTGTTTTTGTTTTTTAAGATTTTATTTATTTGACAGAGAGAGAGAGCGAGAGAAAGAAAGAGAGAGAGAGCACAAGCAGGGGGAGTGACAGGCAGAGGCAGAGGGAGAAGCAGGCTCCCCGCTGAGCAGGGAGCCCCATGCGATGCCGGGCTGGGATCATGACCCGAGCTGAAGGCAGACATCCAACCGACTGAGCCACCCAGGCGCCCCACGAAAGGGGTTTTAAGGATTTTTTTTTTTTTTTTTTTTTTTTTACAGCCTGGATTAACCCTTTATCTAACCAAGCATGCAAGAAGAAAAAGTTCACTTTAAGCAAAAGCTGTCAAAATTAGTTCGTTTTCATAGCCATTGTCAAAAATATTTTTGAGTTCATGGTTTGGAGAAACGTTCGAGTTGGTGGGATTCGGCGGAGAGCTACCCATCTTCCCTCGCAGCGCCCGTCCCTGGACTGGAGTTGCCCTGCTGGGGACCCCTCGTGGGTCAGCTCCTCCCGCCGCCCGCAGCCCCCACTCGACCGCCGGCGGCTGAGCGCCAGGACAGCGCGGGCGGAGGCGCAGCGGGCGGGCGGCGGCGCGCGTGCGCAGGTGCGGCGCGGGTGGGCGGCGGCGTCTCGCCCGGGCCCCGCCGGCCACAGCCCTGGCGCGTTCAGCCTCGCCGGTCACCTGCCGCGCTTCAGCTCCCCGTCCCCTGCGCTAGTTATTTCCCCCTCTGCGCCTTTCCTCGCGGCTTCGGAGCCCTCACCCGATGTGCTTCCTCCTCAGCGCCAGGGTGTCCTGCTTGCTGTACAGCTCGCACATGGTGGCGCGGCTGCCGGGGCTCCCTTTCGCGTGTGCGCGCCTCCCTCGCGAGCCCGCGGGCTGCCTCCGCCGTGATCCCTCGTGGGGTCCCCTTGCCCTGGGCGTTGGAAGTCACCGGTGGCATCAACTAGCTGGGGTCATCCCCTTTTAAGTCTTGCCCTGCCATTGCCCTTCGCCAAGCCCCACCCTCCCGTTCCCCTCCTCCGCCGGGTGCCTGCTTTGGCAAGTCGCCGGACTAGCCACTCATTCGCCACCACCCTTGTCCTTGGTCTGACTGGCTCCCGTTCCTGCCCTGCCCTTCCCATTTCCCCTCCTAATCCTTGCTACCTCTCCGGACTCGCCTTTTATTTCCCTAACGTGGCCTTGCCTTTCTTTCTCTTCTGCCCGCGAATTCCTTCCTTCCCCCTTTCTTTCTCGTTTCTTTTTGGTGTATCCCATTATGTTCTTGTAACCGTTCAGAGACAGGCGCTCTCTGGAGATACCCAGACTCTGCAGTTTTCTCCTTTCTCACACTGAGCTTATTTCAATACCATAACCTATAACTCAACAAAGGATAAGTAACAGGGGACTGAGTCTGGTACTTGCTGGGAGTGATAATGTATACAGTGTTTCAAAGATCCACTTTAACAGTACTTACACTGCTTATTTCTCTACTTCAGAGATGATAAAGCATACCTTACCTGGTTCAGTCCTTGAAACAATGCTGAGAGATGATCAGATTTATCATGCCATTAACATATGGGGAAAGTGAGGTTATTCCCTGTCCCATGATTACATGTCTACCTGGTGGTGCCCTTGGAATTCATTTCTAGGTTTCTTGACTTCCTTTGGGATGATCTTCACACACTGATTAAATTGGAAGTTCAATATCTGGACAGAGTTAACCCTAATTAACTATAACATTAAGCATGTTATTTTAAGAACTAGACATCCTCTGACTAAACTCCCCTGTTCTGTAGATAAGAACAGTGAGGCACAAGAAAGGTAGTCTTATTCAAGGTCAGGCAACTACTTAGCCATAGAGTTTAAACTAGATCATTTCATTCTTTCTGTGTTTTGAAAGGCAGCGAAGAAAGCTTAATTTACTTACAACAACACACTTGAAAACTGTATGCAGACTATCTTTCTCCTGACTGAAGTTATTAATTTACATTAATGCACTGCAGCAGCAGTATTACTGCATTGCCTAAGATAAATTGAGAAACTGAGTCCTATGAGGAACAGTGTGGTAAAAATTCTAGGTGTTATGAATGAAGGGCAGAAGGCACTTGGAAACTTACAAGAAACCCGGATCATGTAATCTTCGTCTAGTTCCATATTTGAAAGA
>NC_058404.1:114084854-114084942 GCF_002201575.2 Neomonachus schauinslandi | reverse complement strand
ACCCTCAGTTTGTTTCCTGAGATTAAGAATTCCTCACATCAGTGAGGAATTCTTAATCTCAGGAAACAAACTGAGGGTTGCTGGAGTG